>NC_083503.1:4216695-4519478 GCF_905332965.1 Bombus pascuorum
AAAACCTCCAACCCAAAGAGATTCCTAATGGGCAGTGACCAACGATACAATTTGCAATTTGATCGTGCTAAAAAAAAAAAAAACTATCAATTCGGCGTAGTCTCTAACAACTTTCGCCTAATTGAAGATGGAATACTCCGAATCCCATTTCTTACGAGATTATATTACCATTTCAGAATACCAGACAGGACCTGGTCAAACTCTGACCTCAACCTAATACATTGAAAGAATATTCCGTGAAGGAGGTGAACGTGATAGCGCTACAGAGACCTCGATTGTAGCAAATTAGGAGTGTTTGTGCAATGGAAAGTCGAATGCCGCCGACAGGGTTGACGCAGTGCAATTACACCGCACATCGCCGCTAGAGTCGCGCTGTGGTACGTCACGTTAGAAACGTACCTTAAGTTCTCACGTATCGCGTGTGACGAGTTGAAGTATCCTACCGCTATCGCGAACCTAGATGAAATAATCCTGTTTCAAGTGGACGATATAGTGGTCGATCAGCCGGAGATGGGATGCTACGAACGAATTAAAAGCGAGCTAGTTAAACGACTGGCCGATTCCGACGGTACAAAAGTGAGGAAGCTGCTCGAGAGCGAGGAAATCGGAGAACGAATGCCGCCCCACTTCTACCGCGACCTGAAGAAACTAGCCACCCTCTATGGTCTCAGACGAGTTTGTCCTGACGCTTTGGAATATTCGCCTGCTGGCAGACGCACGGTTAATCCTAGTCGTCGCGCCGGAATTCAACCAGAAAGCCCTAACGGCGTTGGCGGACTGGATTTACGAGACTCGACTTCACGAGGCACATCCCGCATTGCAGTGGTAAGCGAACCACGGGTCGGCTGCTACAATGCGTTGAACGAACAAATCATTCAACTGCGGGCGCAAATAAGCGCGCTGAGTTTCGGCAATTTCCGCCCTCCACGACGAAGAAACAGGAGCCGTCGATTGATTGCAATCGAGACAAAGATTGCAGCAGCCCGGTCTCCACTACTACCAAGCGACGTTCCCTGGAATCATGGAAACAGCCGTCCGTGAACGCGGCGAACGAAAACGGTTCTATATCCCGCCCTATATTCGTCACGGACCAGAGTTCGAGAATTGCCTGCCTTGTGGACACCGAAGCCGATATATGTGCACAACAGTAAAACAGATTACGCAGACTCGCGATCAGAAGGGAGTAGGAACTGTTCGCGGCCAACGGGAAGCGGATCGCGACATACGGTACCATCGTGATTAACCTGATCCTGTCCCTCAAACTAGCCTTCAAATGGGGTTTTATAGCTGACGATCAAACACCTATCGTTAGCATGGACTTTTTGAGCACCTATGAATTGCTCGTGGACTTGCGAGACAAACGACGACCCAATTGTCATCAATGGGATACGCGGCCAAGGCCCATAATAATAATCGGCGAATAAATCTACTGTTAATTCCTGGCGGAATTCTCGGATCTAATCCGGCGATCCGTTTTCGGAAAAGGTACAGCACGGCACGGCGTGGGACACCATATGAAGATGACGCCAAGACTCTCAAGCAAACCTCAACGACGCCTTACCCCCAACCGGTTCAAACAGGTGAAGGTGGAATTAGAGATGACGATGGAGGAAGGAGAGATACCGTCGAAGAGCCCATTGTTATCATTCTTGCACTCAAAAAAGGCTCAAGCCTACGATCTGTGGCGGCTACCGAACGTTCATAACATATCCGACAGGCATTCGTCATCACACATCGGACATTTCGCACAGCAACTACATGATAAGTGTATTTTTTCGAAAATCGATCTCGTCTGGGCGTATGAAATTCTGGTAGCGTCCGAAGACGTCGAAAGAACAGCGACTATGACCCCGTTCGATTTGTTCGAAAATATTTAATACCATGTTCGCGTTTTGAAATACGGCACAAACGTATCAAAGATTCGTCGATGAAATCATACACGGTTAAGATTTCGTTTACACGTATGCCGACGACTTTCTGATAGCTTCGGAAGACGAAGAACAACACCGTGAACACTTGCGAACTTTGTACAAACGCTCATACGAGTACGGTGTAATATTAAATCCCGGGAATTGTGAATTTGGCGGATACGAAATCACATTTTCAGGATACACCGTAATCGCCAACGAGATAAAACTGTTAGCCGAATTTTGTGGACGGCATTATCAAAGTACCGTACCCTGTCAAACATGTGCGAAGGTACCTCGAAATGATTAACTTCTACCGACGTTTCATACAGGAGCACGTAGCAAATCTACAACCACTCAACGACCTGTTAAAAGCTGCGAAAAATGGCAAGGCACCCATCGAATGGTCAGAGCAAATTCAAGACAGTTTCAGCGGGCCTGGCAAGATTGGGGCTAACATCCTAGAAGATTAAGGTCAAACGTAAGAATGCAGATTTTTAGTAGACCGCAGTTCTCGAACATATTTAGTGACTGCGCAGAAAATTAGGTTTACAGGCACAAAAGCTATCTATCTATACTCGTTATCGTCACCAAAGAAATGACATCCGAAGCAAACCACCTGGCAACAACCGAAATAATCTCACGCCATAATTGTTACACAATTTAACATTTTTAATCATCAATGACGTTTAAAACGGTTTAGCAACACAATCGATAGTCCACACTAAACCATCATCCAGTCGATATCCACCTTGCAGACCCGACAGTTCAGAAAATGTCTGAAATGGATGGTCTTGTCGGTGCCTTAGGACCTCGTTATAAATGGAAAAATCATGTTAGCAGGTGACACAGACTCAACGTGGTTTACATGCAATTGTATACAATCGAGTTTTGTACACGATAATTGATCGCCGTGGAGTCCAAATTTTCGACCAATTACGGAGAAAATACTGTATATTGTTCTTCGCAATTATTAAATTACTACAACTAACAGCACTTCATAATGAATACTTAATACATTGATAAAGAACTCTAGCGTAAGTCGAAATAATAAATTATTATCGTTAAGTCTTTTCATTGACAAAGATGGCATAATAATGGTTAGAGATGATTAACGTACGCGAAGCTGCCATCTCACACAGCTAATTATTCAAAAACAACACAAATTACGGGTTCAGGACACATTAAACGCGATCCGGCAATCCTTTGGATCAAACAATGGCAAAGTAGCCGTCAAAAATATTATAGAAAGTAGGAAATATATATGTCGGAAATGAAAGGACACCGGACCTTCCCCTTGGAATTCTTTGGAAAATTTCTCAACACTGTCTTTATAAATTAAACCGATCTTTATAAATCTTTAGTCTTTATAAATCTTTATAAATTAAACCGATTATAATTGTCCGAGATTTGCGATAATGAGCTTGGGCTCAAGCCGACTAGCCGAACGTAGCCGCGGTCACGGGATGAACGTTTTACCTAACAGAAGTATAGATATCTTCTCTATTGCGTAATAACAATGCCTAATACAAATGAAGACTCGTTACACGCCCCTAATCATAATGTTATATATTAATACACACACACATATATATATATATATATATATATGTCGGGTTATCGTTAGGACTTGGGTTAGGGGCATGTAATGAATCTTCACCTGGATTATTCATCGTTGTCGCATAATCGAGCCTCCGCTCGGAGGGTGAGGGAAATGGACGTTGCTGTTAATTAGTTAATTTCTATGTTGGTGGTTAGAAAAGGATGCTAGCCGCCATTGAGAGAGAGTTCCTAGTGGGAAGTGTCGTACGTGAGGAAAGCAAATCTCCCGTATCTTCCCACAATAGGTGACAGATTTGCGGGCTGATAGAATAAAGACTGTTTGTCAATTTGAAGGACCTTAGTTAACTAAATCCTAAGATTTGTAGCTAGTTCCTGAGTCTAGCTGAATGATGCATCGACATCTGGCGATCATCTTGCCCGAAGAATGGGGTTTGTGTGTGGCGAGCCACGGGGCCGTTAGAATGTTTACTGTTAAGTGTCGGTACGGCCAATTTTTTGAAGGAGAGCTATGCAACTCCATATCTCTGTTAGGTGGAACGTTCATCCCGTGACCGCGGCTACGCTCGGCGACCAGTTGTCGCCTCGAGCCTAAGCTCATTATCTCAAGTCTTGAACAATTGTGTTTGTTGGGTTATTTTGTAAATGCTACAGTATTGGGGTTTTTCAAGTAATTCCAACGGGGGGGGGGGCGGTGTCATTTATCGGTTATCGATAATATAATATGCAAGGAAGTGTGCGTCAAATATCCTCTTATCATAATGGTATCATATAAGTGTGGTGAATTTATCGACGTTAAGTATAATATACATACATGTACACGGCAACGATACATATGAATCATATAGGACCATGTTTTGTGTATGTACATATAGTTATAAAAGCACATATAACAATATGTAACATGTAATGTACATAACATGAAAGCAAATATGACATTGTTGACGAAATTTGAAACTGAAAAGATGATTAGAGTATGAATATAATAGATTATACAATAATAATATTAAATGAGACCTCGTTTTATATAAAATATTAATAAATGGTCTCATAGAGAATGTAACATATTAAGATTAAAAAAGGATGTTTAGACACTTGTTAGATATTTATCACATGTAGTATTACAAGTAAGTTAATGTGTACTCGTTCATTGCATCTCTCACAACGAAAATTCGAACATTAATGATTTCTCTTAATTGCTTAAAGCTTTCACAGACCTGATACGAATCTTCTGACTTTCTTTATTAAATTAGTTATGTAGTTAAATAATTCTTTACATTTTACGACTTTTGATAATTTTTGGTCAAATAAACGCCTTCGCTGAATTATACCGATCGATATAAACTGTTTCACATATTGTAAATTCCGAAGAGCTGAATGTAAAAGTAATCTGTACATGTTTTTTTTTTTTTAATTCACTTTAAGATATTCCAATTAAATTAAAATATACTCAACAATCTTGACGATCAATTGTAACTACTGACCAAAAATTGCCTAATTATTTTGTAAATCATATAAATCTCTAACAAATTAGCGAAAAAAGATTATTTGCCTTACGTACAAAATATATGTATTTTATATCTTTAAGTTGTGAATTACTGCGTAAAAGAAACAAACTATTGCATTTGTCTAAATACTTTAATTCAAATTTTAATTTATATCAGACATATCGAAATAACGCGTTTTGTTAACATATAATAGTACAATAAGTAATTGCATAAATGTTTTGCAGATAGTGCGGCATAAATTACTATATGTTTTGTTAAAAATTGTAAGATATGTTCCAATAGCTTTAAATATTCTATAAATACAACTACATGTAAAAATTATATCCAATCTATAAACATGTATTATTAAAAATATCATTGTACGCTGTGACTATCTCCGTATAACAGATGACAGATACGTACATACATATAAACGCAAAGCGAACAAGTTAGACAATTTCATGAAATTGTTAAACTACATAAATTTGAAAGCAATTGTACACAATTTACAAAAAACATTTTTGCTCCCTCACACACACACACTTTTTGTGCATTTTTTTATAGATTTCAGTTACTAATCTGTTCGTTTTCATTGTATATAAAATGTAACCGATGGTCTGAGGTTATAAAGTTATACACAGCAATAATAATAACATATACGCTGCTAAATAGAAAGAAGTCTGGCGGCGGGAATGCAGGTCCGATTATTCGGGTTATTTCTGACAGGCTGGACACAAGCTTGAAGATAAGCATGCGTGTTGGCTGAGTCGCATATGCAAACAAAACAATATAACAACGCGCGAAGGTGAGATAGAGAGCAATCTCCCTTGATCTTGTGCCGTCCCGCTAGATTTCTTTCCAGCAGTGTACTATATGTCTGTGTCGTTAATCAATAAATGGTCATTTATCTTTTATAAATTAAAAATATGACTAACTTGCCTTTATCGATGCAACAATAATAATGATAATTAAAAATGGTAATTAATATACAATTGAATAACGTGACAACTATCAATAGGACAAATTACGATAGAGAACGAGCATTACGAGCGTACGAGCATACGAGTGTACGATAATATTAACTTCAGACAATAAAATGTTATTATCGATGTTACTTTATGAGTTGTCTTGTACCCTATTTGCGTATACTCATTGTTCAGTATTTAATTAATAATATTGTTTGGCATAAATCTTGACTCGCTACGTAACAACTTCTATCATCTTCAATTATCGAATACGACTTCTCGTAAAATCATATTGTTTCGACCAAATGAACTGTGTTAGATGAAAAGTAATAACGCTAAAAGATTCAATTCAGTCTTGAATGATAGAACCAATTTAGTTTAGCCTGGATAGATTGGTATATAGAAATACCCCATATGAGGAATTATTACGTTTTAAATTATGTCTGCAGTTGTACGAAAACTTCTTCATTTGGCACAAATTCGTTACACATTTTCAGATTCTGTAAACATTTCTACAAAAGAAAGAAAGTTATTAATTTAGGCAGATCAGAAAAATATCCGCCGGTCATGTACGTATATATGTACATACGAGTAAGCATACTTGTATATAATGTTTTGCCACCATATCAATCAGTCGCCAACTTTAATTTCTCAGTGCCGTAGTTATATGTAAGTGATTTTTAACAATCTATATATGTATAGTATAATGTTCCCCGTATCTGTGCTTGGGGTCAAGAATTTGCAATAACCCAGCGTAAGAAAAGTTATCACTACGTTTTCGAGCGGAAAATGAGCGAGTGAGATTTTTCCGAAGAAAGTAGCTCCAAACGCGATAATACGAAACGGACGAGCAATAGTAACATGGCGACGAAATATCATACATACTCTCTCAGCATATTCTTTTTTTCGACCTGTACGAATTAAAAACAATTCTAACATCTTTTCTGGGCGGTTCTTTTTCCAGAAATGTCTATAGAATTGAATACAGTATAAAAAATTCGTCTTAGATAAAGAACTTTTCAAAAAAATAATACATAGAAATTGCGCACATGGATTCCTTTTAAGCTTTGATGATAATTTACAATCACTTGGAACTATAACATTTAACAATTTTTTATATCGATATCAGAAATATTATTTCTATTTAAAGCTAAATCGTTCAGCTAGTGTCTTGCGCACTTTTAAATATTGGCCATCAACCAAATCACGTGTTTTTATAAAAATTCTTGTTATTCAAAACTAGAGATATTAGAGCAACTCTGTATTCGGACTCGTGTTTGGAATAGGATCACTCAGTGGATTCTATAGGTTCGAAAAAGGTTTTCATTTATTAGACAATGAATTTTTTCAGTTATAGGTAAAAATTTTCAGTTAAATTAATTTTTATTTAACAACATTTGTACAGAAAGTAATGTCTTTTATTTTGCAGTTACTGGATAACTTCGTTTAACAGCTTTTACACGTAATAACTTATTTTGTTTCTCTATTTCAAGAGCATGTTTTAATTTATCAATATGAATCGAATAATCGATTTCATTTAGAATACCACTTACTTCGATTTTTTCAACACGTGGTATTGTTTTATGTGCTTTACTTAACATATGCTTAAATATTTTAACCTGTTTGGGTGTCAGAATAGATACAGCAGTACCGGATTTACCTGCACGTCCTGTTCTTCCTGCTCTGTGGATATAACCGTTGATATGTTTTGGAAGATCATAACTTATGACTAACTGTACATTTTGAATATCTACACCTCTTGCTAATGCATCTGAACATACAAGTCTGAAAGTATAATAAAATTATATCACAATTTTTAGAAAATATTCGTCATAATTTTCAACGAAATTATAAACAAAACGTACATTTGAATTTTCCCGCTTGTAAATTTCGTAAGTATATCCTCACGTTCTTTTGATACAAGTTGTGCAGAAAGTTCTTCAACCACTATATTCTTTTTAGATAAAAGTGATTGGAGTAAAATAGTTAATCTATGAGCAGTTCCTCCAGAATTTGTAAATACTAAAACTTTGAAAGTGATATTTTTGATTATTAACTGATATAAAGCTACTGGTTTATGTTCAGCTTCGCATTCTATTGCTTCTTCTTTTAATTCTTCTGGGCATGTATAACGCCCTATAAAATTAACCATTTCTGTATCTAAATTTACATCATCGTCCTTGCCTGTCACCAAAACAGACGTAAATAGTATTGGGTGAAAGAGTCCAAGCCGATTAAGTTTTTCTGGATCTTGCGATAATGTTGCACTGAATAGTAATTTTTGTGCTGGAATTTTACTATTTAAAAATGAATGCATTACTATAAATTTAATATCAGATAATACAACTTTATATTAATACATATCATCTTGGTAAATGATAATTGTAACTAAATTGTAACTAAAAACTAACCTAGAACGTAAGTTGGAAAGTGTTAATCGTGGAGTATGATAATGAGGCTCGGGGATATACTCCAACCAGTCAGCAGCTGTATCTGCTTCATCAATTACAAGGAATCTCATATCATCCAATGAAAATCCCGAAGTTTTTAATATGTGGTCTTTTAACCGTCCAGGCGTGGCAACCACTATATCTACTAGAGAGATATATTCCCCTCTATCATCTGAAATATAACAATTATAGAGGATATTTTGTATTTTATAAATAATATAAATAAAACCTTCTTCTTAAAATTTGTAAACACATACTCTCTTTTCGAATAGTTCTTTGTTCTTCGTGAAATGCTGATGCTCCAGAGAGTAAACCAACTTTCAAATTTGTATGCGAAGTATATGCAAGCATCACTTTGTATACTTGCATAGCTAATTCTTGTGTGGGTGCAACAACTAAACAGCGCACCTTTGGTTCAAGACGAAATTGTAGTGCCTGGACAATTGGTAAAACATACGCTAGAGTTTTACCTAAAGAGAAAATAATTTCTTAAATTATTTCTTTTCGGAATAGAAAATAATTATAATTAGAATTTAACATTGTGTTTTGTTAATAAATAAAGTATCAAAACTAGAATGTAAATTTTTCAGTTTGCTATAAATAACTTGTACATTCGTACCACTGCCCGTAGGAGCAGATACACATGTATCCCTTAACCACCATTTTTGTTGCCTGTCTTTATTACACCTCAATATCCAAGATACCATACTAGCTTGTATAGGAAATAATTTCTTAATCCCATTAGCTCTTAAAGCTTCAATAAGCTTATAATCTAGAATTGAATTCATGTCTTCCAAGGTTGGACCACTATTTAAATCAATAGATATGACTTCTGGATTAGCCAACCATTCTGGTAGAATTCTCTTAACTTCACGCTTCCTTCGCTTATTTTTTGCACCCAAAATTATGAAATCGCTATTATGCCCTGATATTTTTTCTTGTGTTGCATTTGGGTCTGATGATTTATCAAGTATTTCATTATCCTGATTATCTGTATTTTCACTTTTCAATGTTTTATCTGCAGTTTTAATTGTTTCATTAGAACCTCCTTCGCTATATTTCCTCTTTTTATTCTTTCTATGTTCTGAAACATGTACTTCCGCCTTTCTTTTAATGTCACTCGATATACTATTTTCATTCAAATTAATATTTTCTATTGAACATTTATTAAGGGTTTCTGCTTTTTTCTTTTTCTTTTTATGATTCAATTCTTGTGCATTTTGAGAACTACTTCCCTGTATTTGATGATTAGTTTTAATAGCTCTTTCTACTTTACGTTCTTCTATTCTTTTTAATAATTCAGACAAATGATTCCTTTCATTTTTCGTTTCTTCTTTTTCACCCTCATATCTATTAACAAATAGAATATGTATATTAATAATATTCTATGGGAAGAACTAAAAACTCGAGTACGATTAATATAGTAGTTGAATATTTATTTATATAGTTTAATTGACTAAATTTATTATTCAGTGATTAAGTTTTTTAACACATATGTATTATATTTTTTGACATTTTAACATACCTGTTTATCACAAATAAACTCATTTTGTTTTCGATTTTACTCACGTGTTATACACCTTTTATAGGTTATATTCTAACGTGTACTACCTATTCCACGGTTGTATACACGACCGTGACCTGTCATAACCTATGTGTACTAACGCGACTCTAGACTTTAAAACCGGCTGTTAATGTGGACGTTGTCACGATCACGATCATCTTGTGGTATTATTTAAATAGATATATATTTACTTATGCATACATGTATATAAATAAATACATATACATCTTCAAAAAGGCAAATTTAAAAAAGGTATTATTTTAAACTTGTATTTCATTAAACTTTAACTTTGTGTATTTACTATGTGTAAGAATAAACTTAATAATATTTCATCATTATTACATGTGTACATTTATATAATGTTTAGAAACAATTAATTTCAAAAATATGATTGAAATATATATTAAAATTACATATTACTAATATTAAAATCGTCTGCTTAAATTAGCCAAACTACTTCTCAAGAATTTAATTGAAAGTAATTTGTAATTTCAGATTTGTTACAAGCTTACATACGTTGCTTACATAGGTAAGACAACCAACAAAAATTACATTACATGTATATAGTAGTAGGTAATAGTAATATGATAAACAACTATATTTAACAAATTTCAAATAGATATTGTTTTTGTAAGTTAAATCACATAATTTTTAACCGTGTTACTGTCTACAAAAAATTATTAATCAATTTCGTTAAACATAGTAATTAATTTCAACAAAAAATATCGTAAAACATCGTTTATTAACAAAATTTTAACAAATAGAAAATAGGTGCATATTCTCACAAGATTGCAGAATAATATTCATAAAAAGAAGATAGGATATCTCCTTCCTCTGTGAAAATATTAATGCGTAATAAGTATTTATACAGTTATAGTTTAATGAAAAAAACTAATAAGACTTACATATAGAAGTAGAAATCACTAGCTTTAATTATTTCAATGCTTATTGGGATCCCTTTTGATTTTATCATGGCTTGAAACCATTGTGTCATTGAATTTATCAAATTAATAAATAATCTGCTTGAAATATTTTTGTAAAAGTGATATCTTTAAATCATTTCTTGGTAACTACATATTTTGCATTTCAAGTGATCTCATATATTTTCTGTATTTTTAAGTATTTCTGGACATATACAAAATCCATGTTTGCATATTAGCATTATATTTTGGATTGTGATCTTGCATTCGGTCTAAATTAAAAAATGCTTTAAAGATAGTTCTTTTAGAAGAATGGGAAGATATTTCAAGTAGAGTATTTATCAATTTTATAAATTCAGTGCCACAATGGCTTCAACTGTATGTGCATATATATATCTATTCATATAACTAAACGCAAAGATTAACGAAAATGCTATTACTAACCTTATTATTGATAAATATGTAGAACAACAGAAAGGAGTTGATAAAAATGATGAAGAAAGGAAGTGCATACATATATGTAAACTTATCTTGTAGAACATAATGATAAAAGAAATGATCTGCTGGATCCTCCAGCTCATTATATTATATTTCTGTAGTTATTTTCTATAAGATAATAATAACAGAATCTGAACTGTATAATATATATATCTAGTTAACTGTATGATAAAGTGACTTGGCTTTGTTCTTTAAGAATAACAGAATATTATATAAAAATGGACAATAAATTTGAATGAATAGATACACTGCAATGAACAAATGTTATCAGAGATAGAACTGAAGTATGACAATTACACGAAGGAAGAAAGTACTTGAAATCTAGTAATTTATGACAAAACAGGATTGATTTTCACAAAATTTCATACAAAGTTACTACATGCTACATATTATATAATATGTGCAGTATATACCAATATACTATATATTATACTAATATATGATACTAATATATTATGTAACATATACATTAGTATTATGTTTAAAAGTATGAAACTTTAGTAAGTTGAGTTGAGCAAATTAATAAGGTTGCATGTAATAATTGTGTAACTAGAAATATGCAAAAATTTGTAAATCCTTTTGTAATATCGCAAGGAAAACGATAAAATATACTACTATTGGGCATCAAGGGGGATTACTAATTAATTTCAAAATAATATTTTGAATTACTCTTCTTTTTCTTCGATTATGTATTATATTAAAACAAAAGTATAATATTCTTTCTAAAAAATGCAAATAGACATGAAAGTAATCTGGAATAGCTTTAGAACTTCTAAATGAAATATGTTTCATTCATATTACTATATTTTACATAAAAAGCATTCCTACATTTTTTATATTTACTGTAATTTAATAGTTATTCTAAATACAGGGTGCGCCGTTAGAATTCGGACAGAATTCAATTTGTAGTTCCCACCATATTAGAATTCAGATGTTTGTGCTGATTGACTCTGAAGTTAGTTAAATATGTCAATAAGTCTTCTATAACCTCAAAATGACAGAACTCGTTAAGCAAAACCCGGAATACGATAGAAGAGCGGCGATTATAGAAAGTCTTCGCGCCGGGAGAACGCCGGTCGAAATTATAAAATTCTTTAGCTACCCAAGATCGACGGTATACGACATTGCTAAGAGATACGCAGCCTCAGAGTGGTTCGAGAAGGGTTCTCCTTCTCCGGCGAGAAAAGTTCAGCGTTGTCTCAAGTGAGGGCGACGTCATGCCTCCGCACTTCTTCCAAAAAGGCGAAAGAATCACAAAGGAGGTTTATTTGGAGGTCCTGAAGACAGTAATAAAGCCGTGGATGGAAATTACGGCTTCTGGAAGGCCGTATTTATTTCAACAAGATGGCGCACCTGCTCACACAAGTCATCTTGTTCAAAATTGGCTCTCTGACAATGTGGACATGTTTTGGTCGAAAGATTTCTGGCCTCCTAACAGTCCCGACCTAAACCCATTGGACTATTACGTGTGGGGCGTTATCGAGAGACAAACTAATAAATGCAGGCACCCCAACGTCAACTCCCTACGAGCTGCTATCGAGTCAGAATTCGCGACAATTAAACGCGACCAGTTGAAGTCAGCGTGCTCGCGCTTTAGAGCAAGAATAGAGCAGGTCATAGAGGCAGAGGGTGGTTACATAGAATAAAAGTTCTCAGCAAGGACCCTTTAAATGAGATATAACAACATTTTCATGTGTTTTTGTGTATTGACTTAAATAAACAACTTTCTGCACAAAACTTCTTTTGTCCGGATTCTAACGGCGCACCCTGTATATACGTCGGAGATGAAAGGACACCAGAGCCTTTCTTTCGGAATGTTTGGGAAAGTCCCCAATACTTTAGTCCAAACTTTTTATTATAACCGAACTTAAACAATAAAACTGAGAAATAGCTGTTTATGAGTCAAGTAAATTATGATTATATGATATATATGACAGTGGGCTTGGGCTCGAAGTGACATAATGGGTCACTGAACGTAGCCACGGTCACGGGAGCGACAGGATATCACGATCACTTAATCATCGATATCATTTGTTAACTTTTATAACACATTTCGATAAATAAAATTCATCTGGTATAAGTTACACACCCCGTTTTCCAAGGACATTACGACATATACATGGCCTTGGAATGTTCTTGACCGCTTCATGTAAAAAAAATCCAATTACGGGAAAGCCGGAATTCATTTTCGACAATATTCAGCTGTCACACTTTACGTGTCTCATCCTGTATGATCTACGTTTGTTATTTTAATTATAGAAAACATAATGCTGGTACATTTTCCATGTTTCTAGGAATAAACATATTGTCTCACAAGTTAAGGCAATTCTCTACAGCAATTAAATTCGTTTCAGCTTACCTAACTGCAAAAACAGCGAAATGCCTTTGTAAACGAGGATTTATTGTTAAAATTTCAGCAGTAGGATTCATACAGGATACATATTGTGTATTCTGAATTTCTTTTAACGTCAATTTCGTCCTGTCGCACCCAAAATTCCATCAAATTATTACTTTACGACATTAATTTACGATAGCTGAGATTATGCTAACCTACTATAAAACTCTGAAAACATCTGCCTTTAACAGATATCGCGTAACAAGAAAATAAAGAATATAACAAAACTTTGGATGGAAATTAAAAGTCTATAGTATGATATTGAATCTTAAAAAGTAATAAAGGTAATGATAGATCTCAATTGATTGATCTCCTTAACATGTATCTTTAAATGAGCGAATAAGTAGTAAGTGCTTCGTTTACTTTGAATATGTTAATATGTTACTTAAACTTGCAAAACCAAAGAGTTATGTAAGGACAAAACTAATTGATCCAACACGATGATTCATCTTTTTCTTCCAAGGTTGTTCTTTCTAAGAAAACCAGAGATGATAACTATTACAGGCCAGCTTTTAAAAATTGTGATGTAAGAATTAATGGTTGCTAAAATGATTTTGGTTACGAGTAACCAATATTGATGACAGGAATTCTTTTTTGGTTATCGATAACCATTTTAGATGACGGAAATCTTATTTTGATTACCAATAATCATTACCAATGACGAAAATTTTTTTGATTACATTCAACGATATAAACAATGATAACAATAACAATAACACATATACAGTAAGTCTTACGACATTACAATTGAAATATTCTTATGCCAGTTGTTTTCTGATGCATGTTCATTACTGCCTTTTTTATAAATAATGAAAGAACGCATTGATGGGAATACAAAAAAAAATATAATCCCATTTAAAAAAATCCTGCTTACTAAACAATGTTTAAAACATTGAAAGTTCGAAGAAAAATAACCTTCAAGTAGGAGAATCATCAAGGAGAAACATAATGTTGTATAATAAATATTGTATATTTTGAATACCATTCCCAAACAGTTATTCGCATATATGCTGAATTGTAAAAATCGTCGCCGATTTAAAAGGCACTATAAAATGTAAAGAATGTTGAGAATTTTCAAATGTACTTGTGACGTATGTTAGAAAAAGATTCATACAATAATTCCTATTTTGTATACGTTAAAAGAATTTTGCAAATTCTGTGATATGGCAAAACATAATCCAGATTTAATTTTATGTAGAAGACAACCGGGAGTTGGTAAGATTTATACTCGTACTAAGTTAAATTGCAGTTTTGAATTTTAGGTTAAGTTTGCTTTATTAGTTCTAAAAACTATTTTTTTATGAAATTCTTACTGAAAGAGAAAAGAAATTATTTTATTACTGTTATATTTAAATAAATATTTGATTATTACAAATTTTAACTATAATATATTTTAATCAGATATATATATATATATAGTGATATTGTTACATAAACAAACAACAAACTTCCTTAATAAATAATTAGATCTGCTTATACCTTCATTGTTAATTGATTATATAACAGTAATTTTTCAAAATATATGTGTCAAAATTCTTGTATAGATATATGTATGTATCTGTATGCAATTTTTTACCTTAACTTCTATAAAATTAACCTTTTATTTACATTGTACTCCATTTACCTAGAAATTTATAAAATGAAGAAGTAAAATTACAATTGATAAATAGATTTATATATAAAAATATTACCAATATCGTATAATTGTTATGATAATAATAACATCATATATACATATATAATTAAAATAGTCTACTATTGAACTTTTTATGATGAAAATCGAATTTTTTATTTTCAGCAATAGGGAGGTTATGCGAGAAATGTGACGGTAAATGTGTAATTTGGCAAGGCATGTGTTATCTATAATGAACCTAGTGTATCTGATGCTTACTATTGCTAAAGATGTACAATCCAAGAGAAAGATGTAAGTTTTTAAAAAAATAATTTAATATGTGTTTTTAATATATTTCGTTCTTTATTTTTGAGTATAAAATTATGAAATTTGATTTTTTAGCCCTTTTCAGACAGGACGGTTCGAAGTCAACCGTACCATATCATGGGGCCGAGCTGCTGCCGCGATAGTCCTTTAAAATTGCCAACGTACATTTCTGCTTAGACGTGCTTTTCGTTCATAGATAACAAATTCTAGACATACGTACATGCACAGATTCTCCGCAGGATAAATAAAATAACACATATGAGTCTTTTGTCGAGGAAATAGGTTGCTATGATCACTATTTCTTACATGCTAAGTTGGTACGACTTCTAGCGACGCTCTTTTGTTTTAGGCGTCGGCCACGTGTTAATTACCTTAGTGTATCCGGTGTGTTCACATGTTTGTACTTGGTGAAATACAGAGTATACAAAACTAATCTGAGTGAATCAATAAATACCAAATACCAAAAATCTATTGATTAAGCGATTACAAACGCATATATGAGTTCGATGGCCAAATTGATGGCCAACCACATCGGAGACCATGCTCCGCTTCGAAACCGATGGACTGATGACGGAAATAAAGATGTGACGGCACTCGGCGACGATGCATATCGTCGAAGCGAGGTACCTAATGAACCTTCATTATCCCAATGGTTCTTTCGCCGAATCTTCGAGAAGAAGGCGTGCATGGCAAAGGTCGCGGACGCCTAAAAAGCGTGTGGATAGTGGGGATACTGAAGGATGACAAAGAAAAGGGAATCAGATGCCACCGACAGTTAAATTGTAAAAGCTTCAATCTTTAAAAGTCGCAGCTCGACGCACCCGCCCGTCGGCGCCAGAGATAGAAGGCGATGACGACGACTCGCAAATGCAACGAAGAAACGCACACCAGCAACTTCTGACAGCAGAAAAGGCAGTTAAATATATCCCGATATTCAACGACGACGACGACATAGGCGTAGAAGATTTCATAACAGAAGTCCGATCAATAAGAAACTTTTGTTCGGAAAAAGGAAGACTATTAAAGTCGAGAAAATAATTGGCAAAGCAGCACAAAGCGTTTGAAATATACGGATCGAGAACTATACCGATCTGTTCGATGCATTACGACAGAACGTAGAAGCCCAAATGACGTCTGACGAATACGCAGAGCAGATCAGGGAACTAAGGCAAGAAAGATACGAGTCAGTTCAATACTTCAACATTAGAATTCCGACGAGTGCTCAATAAACTGATCTACGTAATAACTAACGAAAACCTACAGCCACTAACACGAAAAATAATGCTCAAGAAGCTAAATGCAGAAGAGAGTAAGTCGGATATATCTGAAAGGACTACGTACCGACATAGGAAGAATAAATATACCGAGCAAACCAGCAACCCTAGTAGAGGCCGAGAAAGAAGCTGGAGACATTGAAAGATATTTACAGGAAGAACAACGAAGATAAGTACACACACGACGCTCAGAGTCGACCCTAAAAAGCCAGCGATCAACCGCGAACCAAGGAGCTATATATATTACGCAGAAACCTACTGCCGACGGATGAAAGAACGCAAACTAAGTGCTTCAAGTGTGGAAAAATCAGACAACACATCGAGAACCTCAGTGTTCATCAAATTTTCAGCCACCCAACCAAAGAAACTGGACCATCTTCACGAGTCGACGAAATAGAAACGGAATCGGACAACATAATGGAGGAAATAGAGGTAAATAGACCGTGATGATATAGTTGTAGTTGCTGGTATAGGATGTCGCTTGCTGGAGTACTGCTATATTTTTTTCTAATTTAGATACGTGGAGAAAATATCGAACTATGGGCGCCGGGATTCGAACCAGGGTCCCCAGGGTCGTAACCAAAGGTGCTAACCACTGCGCTACCGTCGTCCGGAGCTAGTTGGCGTCGAGTGCCGCCATAAAATCAACCAAGATATGGAGGAACGAAGGTATCGGAATGAGGAATATCAAGGGTCAAACTACCACAGCAAGATTGCTCACCGTACAGGAGCCGGTATCAATCTGATCAAAGAAAATCGAGTGATATTGACTGTTTTTAGTACAAACGAACCGCGAACATTTTATATGGGACAAAACAAATATAAAACCGACAGATTTGTTCTATTTATAATATTTGGTAAAAGCCATGAATTTTTCCTAGTGCCTAAGGATTTTCCATTGATTGAAGATAGTACATTAGATATGCCATGTATAGAAAAATACCGATACGAAATATCTAATGATAATTCCACTTACAGAAACCCACAGTAGTCCAACCAGGAGAAAAGAGAGTTCGGACGATCTACTTGGAAGGACAACCAACGAGAGTATGTTTCTTCAACACTGGTGAGGAAAATCACGAAATTTCTAATTATATCGAAAATTATAAAGATTTAGATCAAATTGCAAAATTCAAAGCCATTGTGAGGACAAATCATATAGAACGCGAATTTAGAGAATCCATAGAAAAGCTACTTATTCACTATATAGATGTGTTCAACTTAGAAACAGACCTTTTACCTTGTACGAACTTGACGAAACACGTAATTACACTGAAACAAAATAAAATTATTAACACCAAATTTTACAGACCCCCGGAATGCCACAAAGCCGAGACAGAGGAACAAATGAAAGAAATGTTGGACAAAAATATTATTGAAGAATTAGATTCACCTTACAATTCACCAGTTTAGGTAGTCCCAAAGAAAATAGACGCTTCAGGAAAACTGACAGACCAAGAAGCCTTTTTTTCTTTTTTTTTTCGTGAAGGAAATCCGCACGGACGCCCGCCGCTTCCAGGGGGAAGAGCGGCATGGTAGTGTCGGACTCCAACCGACTAAAACCTCCACGATGACCGTCTCTGTTACGACCGAGGGGCGCCTGGGAACCGCTGTTGCGACACACTGGGCCCAACATTCTGTCCTTATTACGTCTCGCACTCTCCCAGGGGCCGTCCGGATCCCCAATCGGACTGCTTGGTGGCTCCCGGGTGCTGGAAGGTCCAGCATCTAACTTCAATCCCCTTCGGAGGTCGCGGCGGCTCTCGCGTGCCTCATGTAGACGCGTCCACGGGCACTGCCGCGCTCTCGTCGGTCAATCCTCTCGGGATAGGAAGCCCGTTCCCTCACCTCCGCCGCCTCCTTTCGCAGCATAACTAGTTTGCAGAAGGAGGCTACGGCCTTCCTGCTCCTCTCGCTCGTCAGCAGCGCTTCAAAAATCGCCGGCAGCGAGAGGTCGAACCCTATTTCCCTGATGAGAGAGTGTCGCGGCTCTGCCCACGCCGGTCAATGTTCCAGCGTGTGCTGCGCCGAGTCCACACTTGCGTCGCAGTGATGGCTTCCCGATTCGGCGTAAATACTCGTCGAAGCATCCATGTCCTGTGAGCACCTGCGTCACCCTGTAGGTCAGGGAAGGTGCGCCTCCGTCCAACCAAACGTCCCAGTTTGGGAGGATGGCCCCGAGCAAGACCAAGAAACCTACCCTTTACCTGACATAGAAGACATACTGAGCGAATTAGGGAATGTAAAATTTTTTTCCGCGTTAGACCTATCCTCAGGATTTCATCAAATATCCATGGATTTAAATTTTAAAAAATGCACCGCGTTTTCAACACCTCAGGGACACTTTCATTATAATAGAATGCCATTTGGATTAAAAAACGCACTCGCGACTTTCCAACGCATGATGGACACAGCTTTGAGAGTTTTAATCAACAAACACTGTTTTGCTTACTTAGACGACATAATAATATTCGGAGATACAATTCAAAACCATAATGAAAATTTAGCAATGGTTTTGCAAAGACTTCAGGAATTAGGACTCAAGATACAACTGGACAATTGTGAATTCCTAAAACTAGAATTAGAGTACTTAGGACACGTAGTAATAGCCGAAGGAGTAAAACTAAAACGAAGAAAATACAAGCAGTGACAGACTTCAGGATATCGAAGAACCCGACAGAAGTCAAATCATTTTTGGGACTAGTAGGATATTATCATAAGTACATAAAGAACTTTTCCAAAATAGCTAAACCTCTAACAGACTTAATAAAGAAGGACGTTAACTGCCATTGGGCAGATAAAGAACAAAACAGCTTTGAGACATTAAAACGGAGACTATGCAAAGCGCCAGTTTTAACACACCCTGACCTTACTAAGACTTTTATGCTAACGATCGACGCAAGTAACGAAAGACTAGGAACAGTTCCTTCACAAGACGGACACCCATGTTGTTTTATTTCTAGAACACTGAATCCACCTGAAAAGAATTATACAACGACGGAGAAAGAATTATTAACAATAGTTTAGGCATTGAAACGATTACGACAATACTCGTTAGGACGAAAATTTATTAGTAGAACAGACCATCAAGCTTTAAAATAGTTGAACAATTGCAAAGAGCCATCGTCTAGATTAATGCGATGGAGACTAAAGTTAGAAGAATATGAATACACAATCGAATATGTTAAAGGCAAAGACAATCCAGTTGCAGATAGCTTATCTAGAATTTACGCGATTCAAAAAGTAAAGACCCTGAAGGAACAATAGTCTTAGATTTCTTATAACATTCTACTGAATGTAAAAAGAAATCAGAAATCCCAAAACAATTAGAAATGAAACCTAACGATGAATCTTTCTATCATTTGACTGAAACAGAGTTAGGAGAGTTTGACGAAACAATATGGTTACGAAAAATTAATAACATATTACGGAATAACAAGAAAGTAGATATAGGAGACAACACGTTTGCAGAATTAGAAAAGAACCAGATCAAACTTATGCTTCTATATTTTAACGATACCCGATATCCTGTCACCTTTGCATGGGACCCAATCCAGGAATTAACCAAAGAAGAGATAGAAAAAATAATTCAGGAAAACCATAACGGTACGATAGGACATTTAGGAATCCAAAAGACATACCAAAGAATTAAAGAACGATATAAGATCCCAAATTTAATGAGTAGAATTGAAGATCTTATTAAAAATTGTGACGTTTGCCAAAAAGAAAAATTAGTTAGAATACGACCTAAGGAAAACCAGTAATTTCAGACATGCCTTTAAACCGCAACGACAAAACAACCATGGACATTATAGGACCAATGATAAAAACTAAGCGAGGAAATCAATTTATCCTATCAATTCACGACGACCTGACGAAATACTTGATACTAGTTCCACTAAAGACACAACAAAGCGAATCCATCATTAACGCGATGTTGAACCATTATATTTATATATTCTCTGCGCCCAAAACAATCCTTACTGACCAAGGATAGAATTTTATTAGCAAGCTCATAACGAAATTTGACTAAGCTTTTAAGATCAAACATATCAAGACGACTAGCTTTCATCCTCAATCCAACGGATCATTAGAACGTACTCACGCAGTAGTTAAAGATCTAATTCGTACTAGCCTACGGGGTAACGACGATAAAGAACAGGATGAGATACTCAATTTTATATGTTTAGGGTATAATGCAGCAGTTCACGAAGGAACAAGATTTACCCCTTTTGAATTAACGTTCGGAAGAAAGGCTAATTTACCTTCCGCGATTGCAAAAACCACTAACTTAACATATAATGATATGTTTTCTCTATGGCAAAAACAGTTGAACAAATATTTGGAGTTAGCGAGACAAATATTAATAAATAGTAAGAAACGATACGTTTGAGATAAAAAAAGAAAAATCGTGCGAACTCAAACAATTTTCAAAGAAGGAGACTTTGTATTAATTCACAACGATTATAAGAGAGACAAAATGGATACCGAATGGTTAGGACCATATAGAATCCATCGAGTCAAAACACCTTATTGTGAGATAATAATTTAAAAGTCATTAAGAAAATTCACGGAGACACCACAAGCATCAACAAGACTCAGAAGCATAAAATACCACGACGAAGAAGAACAAATAGAGAGATCGAGCCAGCCAGAGTGCAATTCCACCGTTTCGTACTGCAGAAACACTGAGATTTTGGAGGACCAAAATCAATCTAAGAAAAGGATTATGTGACGCCAACCACATCAGAGACTATGCCGCGCTTCGGAACCGATGGGCTTGTCACGTAATGTAAAAAAGAGGAATCGAAGACGAAAAATAAAAGATAAAAATAAAGAAATAAAAAGAGAGAATTTATTTCTTAACGATTGGTTTACACTAACTGTATTTTCATCCAGTCGCGGGGAGACGCGATCGCGTTGAGGCGCGTCAACGGGAATCGTAAATTCCCGTTACGATTATACGAATCGACACCGCGAGCAGGGCGATCCCCTTATTTCTGTTAGGATAATAGGGGTGGTTGTGGTTGAATGATCCTCCTATTTTCATAATATTATGATCGTATGTGATTATGCACCCGGTTTTACTGCTAATTACACTTGGTTGTCTAATTTCTAGGATTTTATGTTTCTTACATGATACGTCGATTTGTACATTTTTCATAGGAATAATAATATAACGGTTTTCTGTCTGCAAATGTACGAACGTCAGTCCTTCCAATTTGAAGACAGTAGTCGGCCAAGATTTGACTGTCTGTTGATTATTAATTTATTCTGACCCGCATTCAGGTGAATTCATTCTATTGTGACTCGGTTGAGTTCTTTTACAAATGTGGATGATTGCTGTTCGTTTACAATATTTGTCTAAGTAGTGACTATCGGCAAAGATGTATTGTTCTGAGTTGGTTAATATCAAGTCAGTTTCTATTACAGGCGCAATGAATACAGAGTTTTGTTTGGAAGGTATCGGATTAATTTTAGTTATTTTCCATTTATTGTTTTCCAATACCGGCACAGTTATTGTATACAGGGTGCGCCGTTAGAATTCGGACAGAATTCAATTTGTAGTTCCCACCATATTAGAATTCAGATGTTTGTGCTGATTGACTCTGAAGTTAGTTAAATATGTCAATAAGTCTTCTATAACCTCAAAATGACAGAACTCGTTAAGCAAAACCCGGAATACGATAGAAGAGCGGCGATTATAGAAAGTCTTCGCGCCGGGTGGATGCCAAAGTGAATCGGAGGAACGACCGTTGGCTGGCCCACAATCTCGAAGATGTTCCTGTTGTGGGCAAAACCAAATTTCCAGCAAGTGTTCACGTTTTGAGCGTTGTCTCAAGTGAGGGCGACGTCATGCCTCCGCACTTCTTCCAAAAAGGCGAAAGAATCACAAAGGAGGTTTATTTGGAGGTCCTGAAGACAGTAATAAAGCCGTGGATGGAAATTACGGCTTCTGGAAGGCCGTATTTATTTCAACAAGATGGCGCACCTGCTCACACAAGTCATCTTGTTCAAAATTGGCTCTCTGACAATGTGGACATGTTTTGGTCGAAAGATTTCTGGCCTCCTAACAGTCCCGACCTAAACCCATTGGACTATTACGTGTGGGGCGTTATCGAGAGACAAACTAATAAATGCAGGCACCCCAACGTCAACTCCCTACGAGCTGCTATCGAGTCAGAATTCGCGACAATTAAACGCGACCAGTTGAAGTCAGCGTGCTCGCGCTTTAGAGCAAGAATAGAGCAGGTCATAGAGGCAGAGGGTGGTTACATAGAATAAAAGTTCTCAGCAAGGACCCTTTAAATGAGATATAACAACATTTTCATGTGTTTTTGTGTATTGACTTAAATAAACAACTTTCTGCACAAAACTTCTTTTGTCCGGATTCTAACGGCGCACCCTGTATATATTTTTAGTTTACTTAGATCTAGAATTGGTTGAAAATTTTGAGCTGAAGGTTCGATATGATTAGTCATAATGTTTTGTCTCGTTATTTGGTCAAGTGTTTTTAAGAGTTGTTCAGGTTCTACAACTTGTGCATTTATGATTCCTTGTTTTCCTAACGTGACAGTGTTAAAAATTTCGTCGATGTTAACATGGAGTTCCGATATGGTAGATTCAGTTTGAATTACTAGGGAGACTAATATTTCGTTTTTTTCATTGTGGTTTTCAATCTTGTGTATATCGTTGGCAAGGTTTTCAAGTTGATCTGTTTTGGTGTCGTCTAGCACGCGTTCGATAAGGGCGGCTTGGTCACTAAGGATTGTTTTTATTTCGTTGTTGGAGTCAAATAATGTGCCGATGTTTTCGTTAATGAGTTCTAGGTCCCTTTCGTCGAGAGTTCCGAATAAAGTTTTGGATACTGAGCCTATGACATTGAGCAATCCGCGTTTGCTTCTATAACGCGATAATAATTTGAGTCGCCGAGTCAGGTTTTGAAGATTTTTGTATTTAAATTTTAGGCTGCTTATTTCTGGTATGTGATCGCAAGGTGGTTTACATTGACGGTCTATTAAATCTGTTACGAGTTGTAATCTATCAACTTGATCAATTGGATCGTTAAGGCCTACTATAAAGGTGATATATATTTGTTCGTTGTACAGATAGCAATCGTCGCTGTGTTCCAAGAAAATGTTGGCGTAATTTAGTGATCATACTACTAGATCGTTTTTAATGTATTCGAGTGTTATAATGATCCATGTTATGGTCTTCTTCCTGAAAAGTAGGGTTTAACTTGTTACCATGGATTCTTTGCGTATGACCGTTGGAATATTCGATAAGATAGGTGGGTGGATTAGAAGAGAGGATTTCTGCAGGTCCTAGCCATTCGTGACCTAGTTTGTTGGTTTTGTGATCGTTATGTACCCAAACTTTGTCTTTTACTTGGAATATAGTTCGTGTTTTTATAATTTTTCGAATCTGATCTCTTTGATACCGCCTTTTGTTTGATTTAGTGATTTCTCTTGCTTTTGCTATATAGACATTATGTCGATTCCTCCAGAGTTCAAAAAATTCATCTTTAGTTAGGGTGGGGGTGTTTGATATCGAGGACGGCATGTTAGCTTGTCGTTCTAATGTTAGTTCGAATGGAGTATGTCCGGTTGTTTCGTGTACTGAAGTATTGTATCCCATGCATATTAGTTTTAAATTTTCGTCCCAGTCGTTTTGTCGGACGGTCTTACAAGTTCGAATAAGATCTTTTACTACAGCATGTGTTCGTTCGAGGGATCAGTTATTTGCGGTTCGAAAGAAGTGGCTTTCACGTGTCGAATCTTGAAAGCCTCTTCAAATGTATCCATCAGTTTACATACGAAATTTCGGCCCATGTCCGTGAGGATACTTTTCGGTGCAGAAAATATATAAGATCGTAAATCTTGGGATAATTCAGGTGATAGATTCTGAATTCTGAAAATCGAGTTTTATTATGAAAGTAATTAGATTAAATACAGAAATAAACAACAATTAATATCCGTCTATAACAATAAATAATAATAAATTACATAAACGAGAAATAACAAGTTCTGTACAAAGTTTACCTGAAAATCGAGAATCGATTTTCAACGTCCTGAGCTACCGATCTTTTTCCGTCAGTCTTCAAAATTTTAAATAATTATTCTGTGACCTTATCTGTCTCCGATGTTGCTCTCTGTCCGTCCGTTTGGGAAATAAGTGTCTCTCAAAAATGGTTATCCGTAAAACACAAGAGGGTCGCTCTGTCCGTGAAACAAAGAACGTCGTGATACCCGTAAAACAAAAAGAGTTCCTATTCCACGTGAACTCCAGGGAGTTGGTATATATATACATGTATGTATAAAATTTTATTATAAATTAATATTGTAAATTTATTTTAGGTTGACATTGATTTGTTTATGACTTATAACTAATGAAGGTTTAATTGAAATTGGTATAAAAAATGAAGCTGACAGAAAAGCTATATTCGAAGTGATTAACAGATCATAAAAAATCAGCGACGCAAAAGGAATTTATTACCTTTCATTAATTATATATAATTATATATTATTATTTTATTTGTTATATACTAAAGCTGTTTTAATGTATAAATTTAAAAATATAATATCTTATGTTGTAGCATATTCGTATTATTTCTTATGCCAGCTTAGTACACTTGAGAACACATATGATACATTTCTATTTTTGCTTATAAAGATACATTTACATAGATTAACATACGAAATGGCTGTAAAATTCTTGTATTCTTGATATGTGATAATACTTTATTAATAAGTACACTTTTTTTTGCTTTAGGATCATGCGAAATTGAACGCACATTTAGACAATCACTCAATTCACTATTCTTCATTTGATCTAACTGATTTATTTTTGCCATTGTCACCGCAATATTGTTTTGACCCTATTTAATGAATTATATAATAATTATATGTAATTTTAACTTAATCATACAGAATTTAGAAACAAATATGTGTATACTGGATAAAGATGAGTTACTGTCTTTATAAGATTTAGCCCTTGATAGTTTCTCCTTTAGCGTTAAATGTTTTTGTCTTTGATCTTTTTCTTGCGGTAGCTATTTTTAAATAGAGAAGATTACAAGCGAAGCATAAACAATGAAAGTACAATAAGAGAAAAAGTAAGCTATGATTTTTATGATTAGAAATATATATGTATAATAGAGTTTCATTTTACTAACAATAAGGGGAATAATACAAGGAACAATTAGTTAGATTACTAAAAAAAAGTTAACTTTATTCAGGTAAGATAAGATACACGATACAAATTAATGTTTTATTAAGTAACAGTTAAAATAATAGAAAAGTCAAAAATATACAGAAAAAATGTATTTGATTAGTTTAATTTAATGTTTCTATTTGCATATTATCACACATTTTAATGTTTTAACATTTGTTAAAAATTATAAAGTATATTCATATAAGAGATATGAACATGATAATTTATATATGTACATAATTATATATATATGTCCGAGATGAAAAGACACTGGGCCCCCCTCGTTGGAATTATTTGGAAAAAGCCTCAATACTGTAGCATTTACGAAATAATCCAGGCACAGTCATTCGAAACTTGAGACAATGAGGGCTTGAGGCGACAACCGGTCGCCGAGCGTAGCCACGGTCACGGGATGAACGTTCCACCTAACAGAGATGTAAAGTTACATAGCTTTCCTTTAAAGAATTGGCAGTACAGACACTTGACAATAAGACATTCCAACAGCCCCGCAGCTCGCCACACACAGACCCCATTCTTTGGGCAAGATGATCGCCAGATGCCGATGCATCGTTTACAGTTTATGTTCAGATAGCCTGAGGAACCGTTACAAATCTTGGGACTTGGTTAACTAAGGTCCTTCAGATTGACAAACGGTCTTTATTCTATCAGCCTGTAAGTCTGTCACCTATTGCGGGAGGTTATGGGAAAACCTGATTTGGTCACGTACGACGTTGCCTGCTAGGAACTCTCTCTCTAGGGCGGCTGGCATCCTTTTCTAGCCGCCAACATAGAAATTGACCAGCGTCTATTTCCCTCACCCTCCGAGTGGAGGCTTTCTTTGACGAGTCCGATGATTTCGTGCCCTTGGGCACACCCCCATCATAGTTTTCCTCTGCAGCGTCGTCGCGACGGAAAGTCATTCCTTTCTGGTAATCTCATTAGTTAAGAGTCAATCAAGCGATCCTTGTACCACGAGTAGTAAGTCCAGTCCGACTTAGACTTTGAAGCAAAGTATATTCGTTATCCCGTGGACCGTGGATTCGCTATATCGAACCTAGGGCCATTGTCATTAGCGTCCAGTTACCGCGTCCGCTCGTCAATCTTGTATCAGCCATACCTGTGTAATAAATATCTGTGCGACAACCATGAACAACACTGGTGAAGATTCATTAAACGCCCCTAACTCCAACCCGACATATATATATACATGTGCATGCATTAAGAAAAAACTATACGAACTGCAGCTTTAAGTTCTTCTCGGCAAATTATGCATTTCGTAAATGTAGGGGAGCAATACTGGCAAGTTGCCAGATGTCCACAAGGTAGGAATGCAACTGTTGCTTCTCGAACCGTGCAAACTTTACACGATCGAGCATCCTCCAATTCCTGATTTTCTTGCTCTAGAGCAGCTAAAATAGTAAACAGCATATTTAAATATAATATATAACACAAATTTATTATACGTATACGGATTTCATACAAATTAAAGAATGTACGATCTATCTGTGTTTTTATTTTTATTACTTACCAATTTTCTCAACGAGAGTCATCTCGTCAGTTTCATTTTCATCATGGGATCTCTCATGATTGCCAACTGTAGTTTCTATTGGTGCCTGTAATATATATAATGTACATAAGTATATATTGGAATTATTAATTATACATATGGTTCAGGGTGTAAGTTTTTCTACTTACTTCTGTAGGAGTTTCGTAGAAGTCTTGGCCTGTTGCATTCTTAATATATTCCAAACCCCGTGCTTTGATTATATAACAACATCCAGGAGACGAAATTGCATGTCGCTTCCACGGATCTTCTCCAGGACTCCAATTGTCTATAGCAATTCCACAATGGTGACAGACCGCCGTATCATTTATTCCGTTGGAGTAGAAGCCTGCATCGGCTAATTCTTCACTTTTTATATATGTATTAGGCCATGTTGCGAATGTGTCTAATCTGGATTCGTAAGAAAGATACTCCAAATTTGCTTCTTTGCTAACTCTTCTTGGTATTAAACGGTTACTTTCTTTAATTGGCACATTACCACAATCTTCCTTGCGGACGAATCCGCACTGCGGAGAATATGCCTTGTGAACTCGCATGGGAATAAGATGCTGTGAAGAGTAATTTATCTCCACTTGACACACAAAACATTTGATTGTATTCGATGTGCCCGTATAAAAGAATCCTGCTGCTGCAAGTATTGTAGGGGGAATGGCAAGATATATAGGCCAGTTTCGAAAAGTCGAGAGTCTTGCTCTTTCAAAACGAAGATCATCTTGTTCTTGAATGTCACGCAACGACGATGGAACCGACGACATTGGATCAATCGTTTGCATCGGCAACATTTCTGATACTGACGACGTCGTACGAAAGAACCACACAAACTATTCCACTCTTACAGTATTACCGAACCTTGAATCTTAAACCTTGCTGCTAGGACGTGCCTATTTTATACAATTATCCCTACCACATTACTCCTTCATCCCACTATACGGCACTGTGCAGAGTGCGCAAGTTGTCGACCAATCAAATGTCACTGATGCTCCACCCCCTACCGTACCGCAATGTACCGTACTATAGTAGTAGTAGAAGAGTAGAAGGAAAATATCTGTCCTAAATATTATTAATCATCGCGGAACATAATAAAATTATTTTTACAAATAAGTATACAATTGTTTCAATGTGTGAAACATGTCACACAGAGTTTCTGCAGGAAAATTCAACCGTTTGTAAGAATTTATTTATTTATTTTGAGATAAAGTTCTCTCGCGATGCGAATAATAAGACGCAGTAGCATTATGTTACATTATATTTTATCTATTATATCATATCACTTGTCACTTTTCGCAAAAGTTCCTTACCTTTGGCAACAACATACCATCGTTTGGTACTAAAAGTGTTAATTGCGTATGCATTAGATGATAGTGTCACGAATCAATTTTCCTTTTTTACCATGTGGCACGCCAGATGTGACGGTCCTTGCGAGATTCCCCGTAGTCCGGACGCCAAGACCTATCTATTGTTCTATTAACTCGCAACAGGCCTAGGAAGACGACATAAACCGAATCTGTTCAGTTTCAGTTTCCTTCACGTAAACATTTTCGGTTTATGTTTGTTGCACGCTCTTACCTAATACGGAGAAAGCGGGTGTCCTGCAAGATAAGAGTTTTCCCATGAACAAAGATGCCCACGAGCCATATCTAGCTCTCCTTGTCTTTACTACCTAATTCATTTACCAATGGACATCGCGGATCATTACCCTCACTTTTCCACCATAAAGTGTGGACAACGAATCCGCGTTCTGAATTCCAGAGGGAACACCCACACCGAGTTTTCCTCAGTAAGAGCAGTAGAGCAGTCAGATAGTCTTGAACGGTCACGTCTAGAGCTCGGAAGTGTATTGTAAACAAAAGAGAAAAATAAAAGTTTCTTTTCTCCTTAAATTCATTATTATTTTACGTGACAATAGCAAAGACGAAGATTAAAGCTATTACTTAAAGCAATACACTTAGCTTGAAAAGCAGTAAAATCTTGAAAAATTTCGAAAGAAACGTTCTCGTTTGACAAATGCGAAAAGTATCGACGAAGTAAAACCATTAAAATCGACGATGCCTATGTTTTGTTACTAACAATCCTGAAATTACTAAAATGAGTGATCATTCTCATTATTGAATGTCTTTAGCAGCTGTTTATATTCGTGTTCAATGAAGCGGCTTATCTACGGTATCCCATTGCATATATATATATATATATATATACTCCCTAGAGTTCACGTGGGATAGGGATTCTTTTTGTTTTACGGGTAATACGTTTATTTCTAACGATTAGAGGGACCCTCTTAGGGTTCTACGGTCAACCATTTTTGATAGACACTCTTTTTCCAAACGGACGAACAGGGAGCAACATCAGAGATAGACAAGAGCACAGAATAACCATTTAAAATTTTGAAGATTGACAAAGAAAGATCGGTAGCTCAGGACGTTGAAAATCGATTCTCGATTTTCAGGTAAACATTGTATAGAACTTATTATTTCGCGTCTATGTAAATTATTTTCATTTATTGTTATAGACGGATATCAATTGTTTATTTTTTGTATTTTATCTAGTTATCTTCACAATAATCTCGATTTTCAGACTTTAGAATCGATCACCTGAATTACCTCAAGATTTACAATATTACATATATATATATGTCGGGTTGGCGTTAAGACTTGGATTAGGGGCGTGTAATGAATCTTCTCTTGGGTTGTTCATAGTTGTTGCACAATCGAGATAATGTTTATTATCGCAGATATAGACAATAAGATATAGACATCGAGAAAAACATTCGGTCGGAAAGTGAGGGACATGGACGTTGCTGTTAATTGGTTAATTTCTATGTTGGAGATTGAAGAAGGATGCTAATCGCTCTTGAAATAAAGTTGCTAGCTGGAAGTGTCGGTCGTGAGAAAAGCAGATTTCTCAGATCTTCCCGTAGTAGGTGATAGATTTAAAGACTGTTAGGATAAAGACTGTTTGTCCGTTTGAAGGACCTTAGATAACTAAGTCCTAAGATTTATAGCGGGGTCTCAGCCTTGCTGAACATGTACTGTGGAGATGCATCGACATCTAGTAATCATCTTGCCCGAAGAATAGGGTCTGTGTGAGGCGAGCCACAGGGTCGTTAGAATGTTTACTGTTAAGTGTCGGTACGGCCAATTCTTTAAAGAGCTATATAATCACTCTATACCTCTATTAGATAAAAACGTTCAACCCGTGATTTATTAACCGTGACAACCCAAGCTTGTTATCGCAAATCTCGGACAATCATAATCGTGTTAACTTATAAAGATTAAAGTATTGGGAATTTTCCAAAAAATTCCAAAGGGAAGGCCTGATGTCCTTTCATCTCCGACATATATTTTAACTATATTATAATTACATTATGTCGCAGACAGAGGAATATGTTTAATATACTGAATATAAAGCAATTTTTCACGTTTTATTGTACACTTCTTTTCATATTGGCCTTTACAATGAACTTTTTTTCAAACATTAAATATAATATAAAAGTTTTCTACTTTTTGGTAAATTTATCATTGACGCATAACTGAATAACCTCTCCTCAGATGCAGAAGAAGACATTGATGTGTTATATCAAAGAAAATATACGTCGAATCGATGGATAATCCTTTAACATATGCAAATCACGACTTTCGCGAAAGAAAATTTTGTTATTTCCAATTTTGTATTAATAGAAACTCAATTATAGGTTTTAGATTGTGATGATCCAAAGTCGAAAGAATCATCATCTGCGCTATCAATATCCTCTGACGGTCCATAGCGAACATAAAAAGGGGAAGACAAGTTGCGTAAAAAATTACTACTACATACGTTATCGCAAGAATAATAAGAAAATTATTTTATCTGTACTTGTCCGCAACAACCGTTTTGAGTTCTGCATATAATTCTTGATGGTGATTCGTTTCGATGTAATTTTTTTTTTTATTTTTTTTTATTTTGGTTTTTTTACAATTTGTCCTGAAGGACATTTGGTAAAGTGTTATATCTTATTGGCGAGAAAAAAAAAAATAAAAAATAAAAATAAATATAGCATGTGGGTGGCTACCCCCAGCGGGGTGCCAGCTTCGTTTTTTCTAAGTTATATCTTTTATGAGTTTCGATGTAATTCAGCCATCGAGATTTGAATTGTGAAAGTGAGAACGCTGTACCTACAGTTTGTTACCCCCAATCGTGGCAAAATAAAAAGATTGTTATCACCATATAAATATCTATAAGAAACAAAATATGTTATGCTACATTAACCCCCTCCCTTGCTTCCTCTCGGTCAACCTGAATTCGAGTTCAAACACGCGCTATTCGCGGACAAAGAAATTCTACAAGAAACAAAAAATTCCATTGAAGCTGATGAAAAATTGCGCAGAATCCCGAAATGTAATCTACTTGTGTCTTCAAAATCGAGGTACATATACATTATTATAATTTTTTTATTTAATCATTGTAATTTTCATACGATATTAAATATAGATGATACTTTAAATATGTTAAAATATTCAAAATGTTCGTCACAATTTGTATTTTCGCCCAGTCGCGGGGAGACGCGTTCGCTTTGAGGCGCGTCAACGGGAGTCGTACATTCCCGTTACGATTATCCGAATCGACACCGCGAGCAGGCCGATCCCCTTATTTCTGTTAGGATAATAGGGGTGGTTGTGGTTGAATAACTTTAGTCTACAGTTATCTAATATAAATATACAGGGTGCGCCGTTAGAATCCGGACAAAAGAAGTTTTGTGCAGAAAGTTGTTTATTTAAGTCAATACACAAAAACACATGAAAATGTTGTTATATCTCATTTAAAGGGTCCTTGCTGAGAACTTTTATTCTATGTAACCACCCTCTGCCTCTATGACCTGCTCTATTCTTGCTCTAAAGCGCGAGCACGCTGACTTCAACTGGTCGCGTTTAATTGTCGCGAATTCTGACTCGATAGCAGCTCGTAGGGAGTTGACGTTGGGGTGCCTGCATTTATTAGTTTGTCTCTCGATAACGCCCCACACGTAATAGTCCAATGGGTTTAGGTCGGGACTGTTAGGAGGCCAGAAATCTTTCGACCAAAACATGTCCACATTGTCAGAGAGCCAATTTTGAACAAGATGACTTGTGTGAGCAGGTGCGCCATCTTGTTGAAATAAATACGGCCTTCCAGAAGCCGTAATTTCCATCCACGGCTTTATTACTGTCTTCAGGACCTCCAAATAAACCTCCTTTGTGATTCTTTCGCCTTTTTGGAAGAAGTGCGGAGGCATGACGTCGCCCTCACTTGAGACAACGCTGAACTTTTCTCGCCGGAGAAGGAGAACCCTTCTCGAACCACTCTGAGGCTGCGTATCTCTTAGCAATGTCGTATACCGTCGATCTTGGGTAGCTAAAGAATTTTATAATTTCGACCGGCGTTCTCCCGGCGCGAAGACTTTCTATAATCGCCGCTCTTCTATCGTATTCCGGGTTTTGCTTAACGAGTTCTGTCATTTTGAGGTTATACAGGGTGCGCCGTTAGAATCCGGACAAAAGAAGTTTTGTGCAGAAAGTTGTTTATTTAAGTCAATACACAAAAACACATGAAAATGTTGTTATATCTCATTTAAAGGGTCCTTGCTGAGAACTTTTATTCTATGTAACCACCCTCTGCCTCTATGACCTGCTCTATTCTTGCTCTAAAGCGCGAGCACGCTGACTTCAACTGGTCGCGTTTAATTGTCGCGAATTCTGACTCGATAGCAGCTCGTAGGGAGTTGACGTTGGGGTGCCTGCATTTATTAGTTTGTCTCTCGATAACGCCCCACACGTAATAGTCCAATGGGTTTAGGTCGGGACTGTTAGGAGGCCAGAAATCTTTCGACCAAAACATGTCCACATTGTCAGAGAGCCAATTTTGAACAAGATGACTTGTGTGAGCAGGTGCGCCATCTTGTTGAAATAAATACGGCCTTCCAGAAGCCGTAATTTCCATCCACGGCTTTATTACTGTCTTCAGGACCTCCAAATAAACCTCCTTTGTGATTCTTTCGCCTTTTTGGAAGAAGTGCGGAGGCATGACGTCGCCCTCACTTGAGACAACGCTCAAAACGTGAACACTTGCTGGAAATTTGGTTTTGCCCACAACAGGAACATCTTCGAGATTGTGGGCCAGCCAACGGTCGTTCCTCCGATTCACTTTGGCATCCACCCGGCGCGAAGACTTTCTATAATCGCCGCTCTTCTATCGTATTCCGGGTTTTGCTTAACGAGTTCTGTCATTTTGAGGTTATAGAAGACTTATTGACATATTTAACTAACTTCAGAGTCAATCAGCACAAACATCTGAATTCTAATATGGTGGGAACTACAAATTGAATTCTGTCCGAATTCTAACGGCGCACCCTGTAGAAGACTTATTGACATATTTAACTAACTTCAGAGTCAATCAGCACAAACATCTGAATTCTAATATGGTGGGAACTACAAATTGAATTCTGTCCGAATTCTAACGGCGCACCCTGTATTTATAGCCGATTACAACACGTGGAACATATACAGAGAATGTTTTGATGTCGGCGGAAAGTACAATGGTTAACCCGAGGGTTGAGGTGGTAGCGCGTTATATCCCAAGATCGTGACTGCCCGATGAGCGAAAGAACAGTCCGAGGTATGTCATAGCAAGTATATTAGACTGTCCGAGGACCCCCCCCCCCAAAATCCCCCCCCCCCCCAAAATCCCACAACGCATAAAAGTAATACACCGAGGAGTCCTGTTTTGCGGCCAAGTTTCAGGACAAAATACAACACACACAAGAATACACAAAAATCACGCTCCAATGCGACTTAAACCCAGAAAAACAAAAAAATAAACGCAAAAACCGAAAATCCACGACACATATTAGACCATGGCTACGTCGTACCGACGCGTATCGGTACTTTTGCCTAAACACACTATACTCAAATTCATTGTTTATTGTGAATCTCAAAAATGTACAAAAAAGCAAATATTGGCTAAATAAACTATTTAAAAAGAAAAAAAAAAGACTGTCCGAGGAGTGTAAGAGCAGTAACTTGACTCTCCGAGTTGTTGAAGAGAAGTGTCTGACCCATCTCGTACTATTTAGGAGGAAAGCTCGATGTGGGTGTAGCCTTTCTGAACTAAGGACGCGGATTCGTTGTTCACACTTTTAGGTAGAAAAGTGAGGGTAAAAAGTGAGGCCCATGGGTATCCTTGTTCTTGGGAAAACGCACCTATTTCGTGGGGCATATCTGCTTTTTCCGTAATTAGCAAGAGTGTGCAATAAACCCAAGGACCGTTCAAAGGACCATCAACAAACCCAAAAATACTTGTGTGGATAGAAGTTAAGCTGGAAAGCTTCGGTTTGTGGTGGTTCTTTGCGTTTCTTGCAGGTCAGTGTAACGAGGGGTAGGCCTTGGCGGCGAGGTCGAAAGGGACGTAGCACGGATCCTTTCGCGCGACGTAACACAATTCCTTCCTTGCTCTTGTCCACGCATGGCCATCCTTTTTCCCTGCCTTCTTTTATGAGGCGATTTATCGTTTCTTCCGTTCGTCCCAACAATCTACTAACAATCTAGTACCACACAGGTTCTTCTCCTCTGATTTTATCCAGAAGTCATTGATTCTTTCTATACTATCGCATCTGAATCTCGCTATCACCGCTTGATCCTTTCCTCTACATTCCTCTTTCGACACTGTGCTCTGCTTCCCTCTCTTAATCCATTGTACTTTTTGTTTCTTTTATTATTCTGTTATATATATATATAGTGTTTTTGCCCTGACCTGTCCACCTGCACTAAACTTCTGCCAGGTTCTCCTCCATCCGATGTCCTCAGTTCTCTCACGTTTATGCCCTCTTCTTCATAATATTGTTCCCTTTCCTCTTTCCAGTATTTGGGGATTATATTATTTGTATCGCTTGACTTTGATTTTTCTTCGTACCTTACGTCTCTTCTGTCCGCTACGATTCTTAACTTGTCCATTTTATTTCCTTCCATCATTACGTGCGAGGACGTGTTAAAATATTCCCTTAAGACCCTCTTTATGTTTTTCGTTCATAATTTTTCTAACTTTTCCGATTTTTCCCATCCCCATATAGCTGCTACGCGATGTTCTTCACCAATTGCCGAAAATCATTATTTTTTTCCAGGCTATTTTTGAACCTCTTCCCCCTATTCCCCATGTCCGTTTTATGGCTATCACGGCCTTCTTTGCTATCTCACTCAAATGCTTTTCTTGACTCTCTGTATTTTTTTTTCTTTCTTCTTTTGCGGAATGTATTCTAAATACTTAAAGTTTTCTACCTTTTCTTCTAGTTTTACTCCATCGCCCTAATTTCCTTTTCCTCTTTTCCTTTGGCTTCTTTTTTTTTCCTGACTATAGATACTTTCGACTTTTTCGCGTTTAACGTTAAATCTTTTCCTTTCTCGAAAGTCGCTACAAGGTCGGTGAAAACGTGTACATATATATACACTATACTCTGTACGTTTTTATATGTACTTTTTTACTAAGTAATTAAATCTCACCGAATTATATCGTTAAGTTTTGTTGTAAAATGTTACATCATTTTCATGAAAATTCACATTCATAAAATTCAAACATTTCTACAAAATACAGATCATTTGGAATTCAGATTTTCGACATTATAACGTAATCTTTGTTTTCGTCGATTCTACAAAAGTGCCGCCATCAAGCATGTGTTACGTGTCTGACAGAACCCCTTTATCATTTGAACATGGCCCATTAAAACCACAAAGTTTTTCGTACAAATACTCCACTCTTTCAGTTGTAAGATTATAAAAGCTATTCCCAAACTTCAAAAATCGATTCTTCTTGTATTATTCCTCAAAGAGTAAATTTTATTTCATTTTGCAGAATAATTATAGCCCTTAACATTTTACAATTACAATGCTAATATTTTCTTGACAGTTAAGCGAAGTTTATCGTATGTAGTAAACTTCTTTGAACCAATTTTGACATATCAAAGTTTATTTAAAAAAGAAAAACAAAAACCTCCGTATGGTTTATGACGTGGCACATACATGACCGTAAAAATTGTACATATTCTCGTAGTTTATGATATTCTGTGATTTTACGTGATTATAACACGTTGTGTCTCTAGTTTTTCTTCGAATAATCAAAATTAGTATCCAACCCATAGCAGTTTACCACAGACAATTTATTATCGCTATCTGTGGTATCTCTTTCCACAGGCGAAGGTGACGATGGACAAGCGGCCGTACCGCGCGCTCGAACTTTACATTTTCTTACACGAGATGCTTCGGAAGGTCATTAGAAAGGAAATGTATATCTTTGAAACTTGTGAGAAGTTGGATGTCATTGATAAGATATACGGAGGTACGAAAAACAGGATTTTCGCATATAGAAAGAAATGATTTTACAGGAAAATGTTTAGAATGTCACATGTAGACTTTGCAACAATCTACAAAATAAGACGTATGAGGTTAGAAACCCTCCGTATGATGATTTACAAAAGAATAGAAATCGTTAAAATATGCCTTCTCTCATTCGTATGTTATTCAACATTCGTAACGATAAAAGGAATGCGCTAATGAATTCACGCAAACGCATTTCGAAATTTCGTGAAACTCTTCGTTTAGAAATTGTGTAAGTTACTGATTGATTTTGAATATAAATACACATATCCTTTCTAAGCAATGTCATAAATGAATATATTTAGAAATAACACAAATGAAAAGACAAAATGGAACGGATAATGAGCCCCTTCTTCGTAAAATTCTATTTATATTGTTTTTGCTTAAAGGAGAAAAAGGAAACTTTCAAATAGTCAGTACAGAAAACATAATATTATCAAGAGCAAAATTATTATACCGCATAATTTAGTGATCTGATGTATCCAGAACAGCCTGAAATAATCGAAAATATATGTATTTATATTAGTTTCTATTTTTTATACTACGACACCTTTATACGCACCTTGATAATCGTTGTCGGGCTAGTGAGTTAAAATCTTCTTTCAGAATAAATTTCTTAATTCCCATCAGGTAAATAGCAACATACTTGTCCCAATTCATATCCTCCAAATCTAGTTTGAACTTATCGCTGTCGTTCAACATTTTTACTTTTCTCGCTAAGTCGGAACAGTTATCTCTTTGGAAAGTCCATTCGTGCAAGATGAAATATTGTAGCGATGTAAACAGCTTATTGCCATTTTTTAGAAGTTTCATCAATCTGAAATATTATTTTTGGTTATTATTAAAGATGAAGACAGAGGCTATCTCCGAAAGCTTGTTCTCGTTGTTCGAGGATTGGTAGAATACTCACATTGGTTTACTACCTCGGAGTCTTAAAAATGTATCTATGACGAACGCAGGTAAAAGATACGGAATTACACTCAGAATGTTGAAAATATATCTATTAGCTATCATTGGACAACCCGGGTACCATAGCGTATCCTTCATTGGGTTTTCTATGCTACACTTCACCATGGCATCTTTCATCTGACCCCATCTAGACAATTGAAACAATTACATTTGTACAATTAACCGAATTACGCATAAAGTTAACTTTATTGCTATCCGAGTATCTCAGGAAATATTATGCAATTAAATAAGTATTACATTATATTCACTATTTTTCTAAATTAACGTATTGAGATCAAAAGTGGACTTTTGTATTTTACGTTTGTTTGCAATTCCATTGTCCACGTTACTTAAATAAACTGAAACTTTTGGAATACTCTAACAATCGGATCACATTAGTTGAAAAAAATTCGTAATAACTATTACGTAAAAGGGTATGCGTTACTCGTGCAGTTGTATACTTTAACTTCATGATCACGATGTAGCGTGACATGCCATGCAGTACATATTATCGTGTCGACTACGAAATCGACAGGCACTACATCCAATCTTGCATCTCTCCTACCTCGTATAGCTGTAGCAAATCCTTTGCCAATTAGCAGAAAAGTACCTGGTAGCATTACATTGGTTTACAAATTATTTGTGATTTGCGATTAGCAGAAATGTAATGCTAAATAGATAGGAATGAATTCTCGTAATAGCGAGCAACAACAAATTTGAATTACAATAATGGTCATCTAGTTGAAAGCCTCACATTTAGCCACTCACAAACTAACCGATTAAATCCACTTTTGTGAAATGTAAGGTGTATTGAGCAATTACTATTGAAGAATATCTATTAAAATACCTGTAATTCCAGAAATATTCTGTATCCAACCAGGATATGGTTCTTGCAGAGAAGCACCAATTATGCTTGGCCGTACTATCGCAACTGGCAGGTGTTTACTATTGCTTGCTACAATCTGCTCAGCTAAATTCTTACTGAATGTGTAAGTATTTGGATAAGTTTTTAAAATGCTACTTTCCATTAGCTTTATCGAAGTTTTATCGAGTTTGTCACACATATCGATTACCGCTGAAGGATTCCAGCTCGTACTGCAAATTCAATAATAAGTGAACATATTCTGCACGATATAATTGTAAATATAATATTCGTAAACCATAGAACTAAATTTGCGTATAATTTATTCTTACGTATAAACTTTTTCCTCAATCTCATCTAGGTTCGCATTACTATAAGCTGTGCTAACGTGGACAAAGCCTATTGGATGCTTTAGTTCGTTCCAAAGTTGGACGACACGGGCGGTACCTTTCGTATTCACATTGACAGCGACGTGTAACGGCTCGTTGAACCTCACAGTGGCCGCGGCGTGAAACACTATGTTTACTTTCTCTAGCAACAGACTTCTATCTTCTTGCGAAACACCTAAATCCGGCAGACTCACGTCACCTTTCACGGCATAAACTCTGCTGAAAAGTGAGGGGTTCTTTGCTTTAATGCCATCATAAATCTGAAAACGAAAATTCCGGATGTGGGAGTTAATCAATTTGGCTCCTGACAGGCTTAAATATTGAACGAAACAAGAATATATTTACGAACGGGATCATCCATGATCTTCTTAAATCGTTCTTCTATCGTTTCGTTCGTTTTTGGACGAATTAGTATATAAATGGCAGCGATGCGTGGACATACGCGCATCAGTTTTTCCAGAAAACCTTTTCCAAGGAAACCGGTTACTCCAGTCACAAGAATCCCACTACCGGCGTAGAATTCTTCGAGAGTATTCGTCTTAATCAACCTTTTATTGATCGAATTTTCATTCCCTTCTTTATTAATTGTATCCATGTTTCAGAATCTTCACACTTGCAGTCCCTATATTTGCCACTGAATTATCAAATAGAAAGTTGGAAAGTTCTTAAAATAATGTACAAAATTTGATATAGTTGTAATCTTCACTTTAAACAATCCTTTTTACTCTTTCCTTTGGTTTCTTTATTTTTTGTTTTATTTGTTTATGTGTGGATATTGCAGTATGCAGTGACCGGTATTTCGTGTGGAAAATAGTTGCACCTCGTGAATACTTGTATGTGACTTTTCTGTGCACCCATGGGGGGGGGATGAGCACAGTGCGTTGGTGAAATCTATATAAACATTATTTATATGTGCTGTTATGCACTAATTATATATGAAGGAAGAGCACTCATATCTTCGATATGCCGTTATAGATTTCAATAAGCAAACAGGTCGAATCTATAATCGACGATTTTTCTTAGAAAACGTCACGCAGAATGGATTACGATTTCGAATGTCTCGATCTCCTTTTCTATGACTCATATGAGGGAAGCAGTCGCTCACGTTAGTTTGATTTGAGGATCACTCTATTCCCCGCTGCTTTACCTGACCGATTTTCGTTCGTGTCAGGAGATTTGCTCGTGCACAGTGATATTTCAGCCGATATTTAATTGTAATTTTAATTATAAATATAATTTAATAATAATGTTAACTTCAAGAATGTGTAAACAAATACTCTGTTGTCACGTCTCGCGCTTTATACGATCCATTACGTGATACTTCTTAAAAGGATGAGAGATACGACGCGTTCAAATACTTCAATATCACATAAAATATAAACAAGTACACAACGTTATTATTGAACAAAATTAAAATCTAAGATTATCGAAATAGAAACAAGGAAGAATGAGACGTCCACTGACTCGTACCCTACGACAATGCGCAGCACAATAAGCAGACAGTGAAAGATATAATGCTATGACCTTCTCATACAGCATCAACAACTACAAACAACTAGAACGCGCCAAAGGATCTAATACCGGCATCAACAAGCTAACCACGTGTTCTCCAGAGTATGAAATATGATCAGCAAAAACTAATACCTATTATCTGCAAAAAGAATGCAGCAACAAGGACTAGTAAAAAAAGGGAATCTGAGAATAGTGTCGCTCTTTCGAAGTGTGCGATAAGTTTTTGAAACATTGCTATTCAATCGTTTGCCTTATTTCAAAAATTAACGAACGAGGATCGATATAATCAAAACAGCTTAACGACTATTTCTGATGGCAGCAACTACCGGTTCTATATAGATATAATTCGAAACACCCCAGATTCGACATGTAGAGTAACACGTAACGGTCATGAACAGCGAGTATCAACATCAGATCGTAACTGTATATAGTAGAACGTTAATAGCGTTCACAGTTCGCGATATCAACCGAACAATTGCAACCTGACTGATTGCCAATAAGTTGAGAATTCGCATCATGCTCTGCACATATTTTATTAGCGTTCATGTACAATGTATTTTAATGTATCATTTCCTTTATTAGATTCAGTTGCATTGTGCAACAGCTAATGAAATGATAATGAACAGGTGCCTTTTCAAACGAACGTATTTGAGAAGTGGCCTCAATGACAGAGCACAAACAAATTGAAGGTCATCGCAGTTAATTATGTTGAAAGAATTATGTGACTTAGTAGCCAAGAAGATATGAAAGCCATAGATATTTAAGGGAACTGTCAATCAATCTTAAACTGTGCTTGAATAAATGAAATTTCATATGAAAGTGATTTTTCCGTTATCCGTACAGTTTCTACATGTTCGAAGAGATACTTTGACGCAGAAACTAAATAATTGTCAGTTACATTTATAACGAAAGTGATAAATATAATAACAGAGATGAATTTTATCACGAAGTATACTTCGGTTTATTTGCGTATGTTTCACTTTATTTTATTAAAAACATGGTTTCTGTACCACTTAACACGTTGACTGTCACGACACCCGTATTCGAGTGTCGCTTATTTGACTACTTACGAAGGATCATCGTAGTTATTTGAAAAAATATTCCAGAGGAAATGATAAAAATATTGAATTGTTATAAAAGTAATACGAAAATGGTTTATTAAAAAAATTATTTAGAATGTAAAGCTTTAAAGCATTCTATACATAGCTGAGGTTTGTCGGGACAACTTGGAAAATAAGATGTTTTCTATGTTTGTGTCTTTGTTCGGTCCATTCGAGGTCTTTTATTTGCATAACATATTTTGCATGCGCGTCTAATGCTTCTTCCAGAATGATTTTTCCGAACGGCGATATTATGCTGACTTCGTCGAAGACAAGGGTTTTTGTATTTTCAGACAACCCTAATAACTTTGTAGATAATAACTTTTAATTTATAATTAGTATATAAATGGCAGCGATGCGTGGACATACGCGCATCAGTTTTTCCAGAAAACCCATTCCCACGAAACCAGTTGCTCCAGTCACAAGAATCACTCTACCGGCATAGAATTCCTCCAGAGTATTCGTCTTATTCAACCCTTTATTGATCATCTTATCAACCCTTTCTTTCCAATCTTTATTGATTGCATCCATGTTACAGGATCTGCACACTTTCAGTTCCAATATTTGCCACTGAATTATCAAATAATAAGTGAACAAATGTTTAAAATAATGTACAAAATTTGTTGTAGTTGAGATTTTAAGCTTAAACAATCTTTTTGTGGTTTCCTTTTGCTTCTGTATTGTTTATTTTATTTGTATTTGTATGAATATAATAGTATGCAGTGATCGGTAATTTGTGTGGAACATTTGCGTGGTTCGTGCGAGACAGTGTTCGCTCGCATATAATACCACCTGGAGAATACTTATTACGTATGTGATTTTTATGCGTGCGCGCGTGGAAGGGACGATGAAATCTGGATAAACATTGTTTATATGTGTTCCTATTTATTAATTATTTACGAAGGCAAAAGGACTCATATTTCTGATATGCCGTTACAGATGTCATTGAGTAAACAGGTTTAATATATAACCCATGATTTTTCTTAGAAAATGTCGCGCAGAAAGGATTTACGTCCCTGAACGTCATAGTCTTCTTTACCATTTGCACGAGGTAAGCTGTTGCCCATCTATCGTTCGTATAAGAAACAGAGCGCACTTTTTTGTGCTCCATTTTCATCTTACATCATAAAAGATATAACTTAGAAAAAACGAAGCTGGCACCCCGCTGGGGGTAGCCGCCCACATGCTATATTTATTTTTTATTTATATTTTTTTTTTTCTTCACCAACAAGATATAACACTTTACCAAATGTCCATAAGGACAAATTGTAAAATAACCAAAATAAAATAAAATAAAAAAAAAATTTTCATCTTACTTTAGCTTTAGGAATATGCAATGTTTATTATCCTGTTTATGTATAGTATAGTGCATTACATTCTATGTTATTTAGTTTTGCAATTTGCTTTCTGTTTGATCTTTACAATACCAAAGCTTTTATTGCACAAATTGTTGTGTTATAAAGATTTGATACGTTAAATATTGTACACACTCACCCATATATATAGTACACAAGTAGAGAACATTATTATAATCAACTAACAATAATTCTGTAAAAACTCTTCTGTTTTTAACTCTTGAATTAAAAGAATGTTTATGTTCTTATTCAAAGAGCTATTTTGACGCAGGATCTAAATAATTAACAAATATATTTCGAAAGAAAGTGGTAAATAAAATAAGGGAAATGTATTTTTCCGATATCATGATATACATTATTTTACTTAAATTTAATAAAATAATTGCTAAAATCCATAATCACTCCACTATCATTTCATCGTTTCTTTTATATGTAGTCAATATTACGTATGTATCTTCAGTTCATTTGCATATATTTCAGTTTATTTACTCAAAACAAGGGATCTTACCATTTAAAATGTAAAATGTCTAAAATATCTCGCATAATTAATGTTATCACCGCGGAGTGACTCAACTTTTGCCAAAAAATAACGGGTGTCTCGTGCAAGTATGTTACGAAGGCGAATGTTCCGATTACCTCCACTGATTAGTTGTAAATTTTTGTAAAATCACAATAATGAACCAGTTTTATTGCGTAAAATGTAAAATATAACATAAATATTTGAGAATTCAAAAACTCCATTTAAACCATTGTAATAATTAATAACCTGATGATATTTTTGATCTATATGACATTGGTAATGATGAATGACAGCTAATGGAAAACACAATCGAATACAGAATAACAAAAAATCGTCTGTTACCTGATACTCTTTTCACTGCGTATTCTTTACTATAAGTCGAACAAAAATGCGACTTCACGGTAGTAGATACCGACACGTCTTTCACTGTACTGTAACGATATCCGATATGTCGTTCCTCAATATACTCATACTTTTAATAACTTCGCCCTACTACTGAAACTGGATAATGTTATGCATGAATGATTCGATTAATATGTTAATATCTAAAACCACACAAGAAATAGCTTTGAGTGGTCTTTGATCGTGAAAGGTCGACAGGAATTGACTTTTTATTACTGACTGCTTCCACCGTTTGCATTTTAATGACATTCTCATGATATATAACTTTTTATTCGTCAAGATAAAGGGAGAAATATTTGCATTGCAAATTCCGTTTCTAATAATTACGGATGATTTATTGTGGTGAAGTGGAAAAATGCTATGAGCCAATGAAAGTTTTAGCAAATGAAAAATATATACATATTCCTGTAAACCCTCAAAATAATTTTAAAAATAGTATTCGCTACCTGTTATGAAGATATTAATAAATATATGGTTAATGGTAAAAATATATGTGTAATATATTTTTGTCGAGTTAGCGTTTCATAGGATAAAACGTACATAAATATTTAAAAAACCAATCTGCATCAAAAGAAAGAAATGGGTTTAAAGACAATTTCATCCTGATACAAGGTAAATATCCAAAGCTGAATAATGCACGATATACAATGCTATGGTAATCCAGTACCAATACAATGGTAATCCAAGAGCGTTAATCTTGTATCGTGTTTAGAAACGCTTATAAACAGCCCCGCAATATAAACATTGAAAATATATAGGACCACTTGAAACAAAAAAATATCAAGTCACCATATTTCATCAAGAAACTATTTAAAGAAGGCTTTTTTAAGAGAATGGAAAAATATGTCAAGTAGAATAATTATAAATTTGTTATATTCAACGCCACGAGTTTCAGGCAATAATATTAGATTGCTCGAAAAGTTTCTTTCGTTTCATAAGGTGATAATAGATGAACAACAATTTCTGTTTTATATTATTTTATTGAATTAGGTATGGTCCATTTAGTTCTATTTCTATTATTATATTCGTGCATAATTCAACAAACTAATATAAAACAAAAAACATTGTGCGCCTATTATTTCCTTATAAAATGAAAGAAACTTTTCGGACAACCTAATAGAATCAGAAGGAAACTTCATTAATAAGAAAAGGCCGCGAACAGTCAGTGTTCGACCGTTAGCGGAAAACGTGATCGCGGAGTAGGTGCATCAACGGGAGTCGTAAGTTCCCGTTACGATTATATAATCGACGCCACGAACTGATAGATAGAGGTGGTTGAATTAGTATAACACTGGGCTAACAGGTTATGATATAAATTTTATTCCAACAACTTGTCTCGCGGAGAATATAAATAAACAAAAATATAATTTACGATGTCAAATTGTAATGTCGTTTACGTAATGGTTAGAATTCTTCGACTCGAATAGTTATTAGCAAGACCACGATATTAATCGTAGTAGGAGTGACTTGCAAGTAGTGAGTTGCGGTGTCGCGAGATGTATAAATCGCAAGTCAGATCTGAAGCGAGAGATGGGATCAGCGATTTAGCGACTAAGCGACTAGTACACAGATGTTGACTGATCAAAGGATGGAAATTCAGAGAAGTTCGGTGACGATGCCATGCGGAGGAATACTAGTGATGGGTGTGTCTAGCGCACGGGACCATAGGATTTGTTGATGGGAATTTTGGCTAGGAAAATGATGGCAATAGACATTGCTTCTGATTGGATAATAAGAACGTAGACTAGGTAGAACGGTAGACTAGGAAGGGTCTTAGCCGCCGTCGAGAGAAAGTTGCTGGCGGAAGATACCGAACATGAGAAAAACCAACTTTACCGTATCTTCTTGTAGTAGACAATAAATTTAAGGAATACTTGAAATAAAAATTATTTGTTTAGTCTGAAGGACCTTAAATATGAAAATGCCAAGATTTACGGTGGGTCCTTAAGACTATTGAGGGTAATGTTGTGTAGACATCTAGTTGACATCTTGCTCGCAGTGTTGGGCCTGGTTTGTGTAGAGAGTCACCGCACGTAACAGTCAGATTCCGATTTTGTTAAAACTTTGGAGGTTTGAAGAAGTGCGCAAAATATTAAACACATACTGTCTTTCATTTACGCTAACTCAAGTTTATAAAGAAAAACCACCCTCTAAAGTTCAAGCCCTAGAAGGCTGTCATGAAAACAATTGAAAATAGACAAAAATTTGTTAATAAAAATTTTAACATATGGGGAAAATATACTACAATTAATAAGAAATTGCTTGAAGAGATTACGTCAGTTATGTCTATTCATATCGAGATGGTGTTAAATGTACACTCCTCGTCAAAGAGATAGCCTAGGTGAATTATCTTTAGTTTCTCAATGGCGCGTTTAAAGCTTTTTGTCTGTAACGTATAATATCAAAACATTATAAGCTCAGGATATGCAGCTTGCTGGAAATAAGTCACAATGTCGTAGATGTTTTTATACAAGCAAGAAAAACTATTTAAAAAAAATTTTTTTTTTAAATTAAGGTTAAAATAATAGCTCACTCTGTTAATATTTTTTTTTATATTTGCGTTTAATTTACAATCAATTCCCATTAGAGGATTTTAAGTAAATTTATCTGGCGTGGTACTATGACATTTATAGTATGTTTGATTCTATTTGAATCTAGTGCTTAGGTCTAAGGTGTAATGTCTTTTTAGCCTGCGGATCTGTTCCGAAGTGTCGAGTAGTTGAGTAATTAGAGGGTCTTGGTGGTTGTTAACTCTTGTGATATGTCTATTGCTGAATTTGGATAATTCTTCTTTGACTGTGGGTATCTTGAGGTCGTGATGTATCGTTTTGTTGGTGACGTACCAAGGAGCATCTATTAGGGATCTTAAGGTTTTCGATTGGAATCGTTGAAGAATTTCTATGTTGGAATTATTTGCTGTTCTCCATAGTTGGATTCCATAGGTTCAAACAGGTTTTAATATGGCTTTGTATAGTGTAATTTTACTTTGCGTGTTTAAATTGGAACGTCGGCCGATGAGCCAGTAGAATTTTTTTAAATTTTGCTTTGAGTTGTTTGGTTTTATCTAAGATATGCTGTTTCCATGTCAATCTTCTGTCCAGAATCATGCCCAGATATGCGACTGACTCTTTATCTGGAATAGGTATATTGTTTATCGTAGTATATAGTATAGTATATCGTAGTAAAGTTATGTGACTGACTTTGTTAATATGTTTAGAAATTGCTGAATAGTTCATGATCTACCAACGAGTAAAGATTACAGTACAATATTATATAAATTTGTAAGTATGAGGCGCGGAAAAAAATTAAACGAGTGTGAAAGAAAGAAAATTCTAGAACTAAAACAGCAACAGTTATTAGTAGCAAAAATATCGAAAGTAATAAGAAGAAGTCGTAAAGTAATACACAATTTCTTAAAAAATGTTGAAGATTATGGCAAAAAGAAAAGTACTGGTCGGCCGTTATCGTTATCCGATCGTGATAAGCGAGCAATTTTGCGTGTAGCTTCCAACTCGCAATTAACAACGAAACAAATAATGGAGAAATGTAGTGTTAGTGCCAAATGTTCGTCGAGTTCTACTATCCTGCAAAAATATCAAGAGGCTAAAATTGAAAAAGAAACCTTCGTTAACAACGAAACACAAATTAGAACGTTCACGCTTTGCAAAAGGAAGAATGCATTGGAAAAAGAAATGGAGAAGGATACTATTTTCGGACGAAAAAGATTCAACTTGGATGGTCCTGATGGGTTCCAATATTATTTTCATGACATAAGAAAAAAGACAATGTCGGCATTTCGACGACAAATGGGAGGAGGTAGCGTGATGGTTTGGTCCGGCATCGGTTATTTTGGCAAGACAAGTATCAAGTTCATCGTTGGGAGAATGAATAATGTCCGATACATAAATTTAATCGAAGAATAAATAAATAATCATGCAGAACGTATTTATGGGCCTGATTAAATCATTCAACAAAATAATGCACCTGTACACGCATCAAGATTGGTCCAATCATATTTCATGAAAATAATATATCTGCCTGCACGCTCCTCGGAACTTAATATTGTCGAAAATTGCTGAGAACTTGTTCACGGCGTATACGCGAATGGAAAGCAGTATCAACGCGTGCAACAATTAAAAAATGTAATTGTACACGAATGGGATACGTTAAGTCAAAATTACATCTAGAAACTATATAAATCGATAGCAAATCGTATAATAGAACTAACAGAAAATAAAGGGCGATGTACCCATTATTAAATAAGTATATATGTTTAATATGTAATTATTGTTAGCTACAATTTATGTTGATTATTATTTTCTTATTGTACATGTGCTATCATTTCATTCTTAGAATAAAAAAATTTTTTGTTTGTTACACACTAAACTTCATAATATTTTTAATTATGTTTAACGAACCGCATATCCTAAGCTCGCAATGTTTTGATATTATACGTTACAAACGAAAAACTTTACACGCATCATTGAGAAATTAAAGATAACTCACCTGGACTATCTCTTTGACGAGGAGTGTAAGTGCCCAAGAAATACTCTCGATGTTCATCAATATAATTTATTTAATAATCAACAATCCTCGCTTCTCGACTATGTTTGCTTCGTTGATACACTTCACTCTTCGCACTTTGCTGTTCAAAATCGAATGAATCTTTGGACAGATTCTTTTTTTTTGTTGCCCTTCGATATGCCCACTCCGCACTCGTTCGTGAGACGTCCGCGACTGTTGCTGCGTACGCATTCTTCCGAATATTCGGCGGAATGACCATGGGGATATCGATGGCACATTAGGCACGTCGCCCTTACGTTTTGATGATCTTACGCTTTGTGGCGCGAAGCAGTCGGAAAGTTCATCGACTGTCACCACAATATCTATTTATTGTATTACGTCAGCCAACATTACTATCGCTAACAATCAACGCCAAAAGAACCTGATTAGACGATTCGACAATAATAGTAGCCGTCAATGCTATCGCTCGAGAGTGTTTATTCAAACTAATAAGCGTTTGATTTTTATGTATTCATATTTTTGCTAATTTGACTGCAGTTCATACCATTATATATACAGGGTGGTCGACTATAGATGTAAAAAATTTAATTGGTAATTCTTGAAGTACGAATAAAATGAAAATCAAGAATAAAAATATTATGTTTCCGACTTTATGCTTGAATTGTTGGCAATAAGGATTGGTCGAAATATTCTTGTGCGCGTGATAACCTCCTTACACAGAGGAAAGTAAGTCAACCTCAACAGCGGGATGCATAGGAATACTGAAATCGAACAATACATGAGCTCTAGCTTACTTCGTACAAGGCGTAGAGAAGAACACTATGACATTCGAAGTCATAAAGCATCCTGCGCGACGTGTTGTAACGAAAATCGTAGATTAAACATTATACTTGTCTACTCATTAAAATCCGTAACAGCATATCGAAAACCGCCTCATGAAATTTTAAATTAGAATGGATTAATGTTTCCTCTAATTTTTGCCTCCATAATTAATTAATTTTTTTATTGTTATTTAAATTGTACTTTAAAATTTGTCCAGCTGGACATTTGGTAAATTTTTCTAACTTAATTGCAAAATAACATGTGGATGGCTACCCCCAGCGGGATACTATCTTCGAGTTTAATTATTTTATTTCTTTAGTGAGGTCAGTGGGGTGTTTTCTTTTTAGCCTTCTTTCTATGAGAGTTTTGCTCGCTTCAACTGGTTTGGATGTGTTGCCATTCTTCCCTTGTATTTTTCTGCGTACCTGCCGATTTCTTCTTTGACCGTTGATATTATTCAGTCTTTGCGTATATCCTCGTTTCTAACATACCACGGAGCGTTGACTATTGTTCTCAGTATCTTCGATTGTAGCGACTCTAGTTTATTTATGTGGCACATTGCTGCTGTTCCTCATAGTGGTATTCCGTACGTCCAGATTGGTTTTGTTATCGTTTTGTATGTCTATAGTTTATTTTCTATGCTGAGTTTAGAATTACGACTAGTTAACCAGTACATGTGTCTTTTTTTATCCGTATTTTGTCTATAATTTATTTAGTATGTTGCTTCCATGTAAGTTGTGTGTCTAACTGGAATCCTAGGTATGAAACTTGCCTTGTTTATGTTATGTGCGAACCATTCAATTGGATATTTGGTGGTTTCCGTTTTCTTAGTGTAAATGTAATATGGTTGCATTTACTGGGGTTTGCTTTTACTTGTTTAGCTTGTAGCCATTTTTCTATTTTTGAAATGTGCTCTTGTAGTAATGTTTTTTTTTTTATTATTTTATTTTGGTTATTTTACAATTTGTCCTTATGGACATTTGGTAAAGTGTTATATCTTGTTGGTGAAGAAAAAAAAATAAAATAAAATAAATATAGCATGTGGGTGGCCACCCCCAGCGGGACGCCAGCCTCGTTTTTTCTAAGTTATATCTTTTATGTTGTAGTAATGTGACTGCTGTTTCTGGATTAGTATGCCTGACCAGTACAGCCGTGTCATCCGCGAATGTCAGTATTTTGCTGTTAGTAGATGCTGGTATGTCGGCCATGTATAGTGCGTATAACATAGCCCCTAAGACGTTTCCTTGCGGTACCCCTGCCTTGATGTCTTTTATTTCAGAATATACATCCTTTATTTTTACTACGAAGGTTCTGTTGCTTAGGTATGATTTGAGTAAGTGATGGATTTGTTCGGGGAAGTGCTTTTTGATTGTTTCTAAGAGGCTTTCGAGGTTCACTTTGTCAAATACTTTCTCAGTGTCCATGAAGAGGGCTGTACAGTGTTGTTTCTTTTCTATTGCTAGTAAAATTTCGTTCACGAGCCTACATAATATTAGAGGAAATGGATTCGGAGTGATCTCCTCTTTTGTGTTATCAGCATTCTTGTTTTTCGGAAAAGAGCGATGGAAAGTTACTTCGACGAAGCTCTCACCCTTTAGTCGCGTCACGTGAATTTTTAGTAAATATTTTGAATGGCTTCACTGGATCAAAATAGCGTAATTGCAGACAAGTGCTAGTTACGTGCTCCTTATACAGATACATATTTTATATGATTCGGATATCGATGAAGAAGGTAGCTCATTTAATAAATGATAGCAAATTATTCTCCTTTGTGTCATCAATAAGTACGTGTAATTTAAAATATATCGCCCTATTTGGTTTTACTTTGATTAGCAAAATTTCGCAAGTACGTTAGTAAACATTTAATTTTAAAGAATTTTAAGGAGTAAAAAGATTTCATTGTTGCATTAGTATTGCCTCATTGATATTTGAGTTCGGATTTTAAATTACATTACTCGACCATCCAATTTCTGGATCAAAGGGAAAGGTTGCAGAGAGGACAACCGAGTATTGAATACCTGACACTGAACTAAACCTTGAATTCCAAGTAACGCCAACTGTGGCATTGCCCGCATTCTTCCAACTTGTTATAATAAATACATACAGCCTCGACAATTCCTTTCTCTAATAATTTATTAAGTAAATAAATCATATGCAGGGAATTTGCAATAATCGCAACACATTCGTGATCTAAATCCCGCGATTACAGCGTAAAATACAAGTAGAAACGATTCTATTCCTGAAGCCAGTGACAATGAAGAGTTAAACGTGACGAATGTAGAAAAGAATAATGCGAGTGAAAGAGAAAGAGGAAGAGAGACTGAGAGTCCAAGCGTTCGGCAACTATAAAATATGAAGCTTCGTACTAAGCTGAGACCTTCTTCACTTGAAAAATCAAACTTTCTTATTTTTAACTTGTAATGAAAAGATCTTTTACCACCTGTTTGTTAGATGTTCCCGACTAATATGACAAAAAGCACGATACAATTCGTAGCATCTAAATAACTAACAACTATATTTTTAAAGAAAGTGATAAATAAAATAAGGGAAATATACTTTACCACAATGTAGGGTATTTTACTTGAACTTAATAATATAATTGTGTAATACATAATATTACGTTCAGTAACTCTCTACAAAACCCGGCCCCACGCCGCGGGCAAGATGGCAGCCAAATTTTTTTTTTTTTAATTTTGTAGATTATTTACAATTCATTGTCATACAGAATTTTAAGTAAATTTTTTTGGCATGGTACTGTAACTTGGATTATAAACGTTCATAGTATGTCTGATTCTAGTTGGATCTAATGCTTCAATATAAGGGGTATTGCCTTTTAAGTCTGTGGATCTGATCCGTCGTGTCAAGTAATTGGGTAACTAATGGGTTTTGGTGATTGTCAACTCTTATATTATATCTGTCTTTGAAATTGGATATTTTTTCTTCGACTGTGGTTATCTTAAAGTCGCGATGTATTGTTTCGTTGGTAACATACCAAGGTGTATCTATCAAGGATTTTAGAGTTTTTAATTGGAATCGTTGGAGAATTTCTATGTTGGAGTTGCTCGCTGTTCCCCATAGTTGGATTCCATAGGTCCAAACAGGCTTTAATATAACTCTGTATAGCATTATTTTACTCTGCATGTTCAAGTTGGAGCGTCTGCCAATGTGCCAGTAGAATTTTTTTAGTTTTGTTTTCAGTTCCTTAGATTTATCTACGATGTGCCATTTCCATATCTAGTTTCTTCTAATCATGCCCAGATATCTGACTGAATCTTTGTTTGGTATTGGAATATTGTTTATGGTCACCTGTGGGCAGGATTGCTTTCGCAGTGTGAAAGTAATATGATTGCTAATTTATTTATTTTCATTTATTTTCATTTATTTCGAAACACCATTTGTGGAACCATTCTTCCGTAGAGTCGAGACCTCGCTGGAGTGTTGAGGAGGCACTTATCGGGTCTGAGTGGGATGCTAATAATGCTGTATCATCAGCAAATGTCGTTGTGGTTATCTCTGTTAAGGTTGGTAAGTCGGCAGTGTAGATGGTGAACAGCAGAGGTCCGAGGACACTGCCTTGGGGTATGCCAGCTTCTATTGGGAATGTTGCGGTTATAGCGTCTCAGTATTTAATCATGAACAGACTATTGGTTAGATATGATTTTAGTTTCCGTTAGTTTAGACGAGTAAGTTTCCTGGATGCCTTCCATATTGAGTAGTTGTATGAGACAGATTAGCAAGATATTTTTTAAAACAGTCATTTTTGTAATTTTTAATGATTTTGGTTAGTTTTCTTCTTACGTTATTTAGCTTACGCTTGTCTTCAGGCGTTCAATTTCTGTCATACTCTTCTACGTCTATGTTTTTCTGCGATTTTTATTAGTATGTAATGGTGGTATTCACGTTTATTGACAAAACACTTAGTAGGGGTGGAAGAACGGATCGCGTTTATTATGCTGGTATTTAAATATTCCGTGGCCGCTTCTATATCTTCGATTGTTTTTAGGGATATTGAGGCTGATGTTGAATGATTCAATACTTCCCAAAAGAGCTACCAGTTTGAGAGTTGGTTATGAATGAAGCCATTAAGTTGGTTTTCGATAATTGTTGAGTTTATTGTTGCTATGACAGGTGAATGATCTGAAGAAAGCTCCACAGAAGAGTTGATTTGGATGTATCTTGGCGAGATGTTTTTAGTTATGAAGAAGTATAATAAGTCAGATAGTCTGTTAGTGTCAGTGGGCCAGTAACTGGGTTCGTTTGTACCGCGTTAGTTATGTCTGTTGGCGTTTATGGATCTCAAAAGGTTTTTGGCTTTTACTGTGATAAGTCTGCTAGCCCATTGCGTATGTTTAGCATTATAATCTTCTCCAGCTATGAATCTATTGCCCAGGTCTTCGAGAAATTTATCGAAGTTTCCTGTCGAAATCCAATGTCTAGGAGGACAATATACTACTGATGTGGTGATTGGACCATGCCAATCATCTATCCCTACGTTTGTGACTTGGAGGTAGTCCTTCTGGAATGATGGAAGCTCATAGTGTTTTATGCTGACCTTGATGATAATTCCGGACCCTTCGTGACCTTTCCACTGAGATGTTGGGTATGATAAAAGTTATAACCATTTATTTTCAGGTAATTTTTATCGTTGAAGTGAGTTTCAGATATGAGCAATTTCTTGTTGTTTTATGAAAGGTTCTAGTTCGTATTTATGCTGATGTAGACCGTTAGCATTCCAAAGAGCTGTGCGTATTTGTTTTATTTTACGTCGGAGCGTGTTGATTTGTCCACGATTATTGTAAGCAATGATAGCAAGTTATTAATTTGATCTGTTTGTTTCACGATTAATTTTTCAAGTCTATTGAAGTTATCCGTGTCTTGTGAACAATAATTTGTGGTTGAGCACTATGGATTTTCGATCTGTGCGTAAGAGATTGAAGGAGTAGTGAATTTTTGTGGATTAAGTACTTGGTTGGGTAGGTCTTTAACTCTGGCTTCGGGATATTTATTTTTATTCAAAGTCTTGTGCGCTGCGCAACCTTTATAGTTCGCAGAATTGTCTCCTTGACAGAGGATGGTACTTAGGTTACAACTACGCTTTTGGACTCTATGATCAATACCGTAACATTTCAATCAACAAATGCTAGCATTTGGACTCGCGAAAAACCACATGTAATAATTCGAAAGATTGATTCAAGAATGGAATTATGTGCCAGCATCAATCACATGTGCATTATATTTGCGATTTTTACGACTTCGTAGCAAATTTAAAGCAGTACAAAGTTAAAGCAAAGGCAAGGCACATCTATTTCATACACGATTGCTCACAATTCATGTCATAGTCGACCAGTTCGTCAATTTTTTAATGAAATGCTTGTATTATTGGAAACAGAATGCAGACCCGCTCCTCATGGAAAACCCCGTTCTCCATATTCAACAGTACTGAACTTTGCTCACAATAAAATGAAAACTGCATGTAATTCATAAAATATAAAAAAATCATAATGCTTGTTAGTTTCAATAAATTCTCGAACGATAGCGTTGATGGTTACTACTATGGTAGAGTTGTCTATTAAAATGCGTCAATGTCGGCCGTCATAATAAAGGAAAATATAATGGCAGAATATAAATAGGATATTTGCATTAACTAATGAGGAAACCAGATATATATGAATAATACATAGTAGCATTCGTGACAAAAAATGCAACTTATTTTTGTCATACGCATTAATACCGTAATTTTTCAAATAGTCATTACCAAATGATTTCTTCTTGTTAGTGAATTTTTGTTCTGATTCCATTATATCTTGCCACTATCGTGACATTGAATTTATCAAATTGATGAGTACACTACTAAAAATGTTTTTCCATTTTTTTAAGGAAACCATCTTTAAATGATTTTATGATGATATATGGTGAATCGATATTTTTCGTTTCAGGTAGTCATATATTTTCAATAATGTAAATATTGCGGAGCTGTTTCTAAGTGTTTCTAAACATGATACAATATTAACGCTCGTGTATTAGCATTGCATTACATAGCATTGTATATCGTGTATTATCGTGTTTTGGATAGCTATCTTGTATCAGGATGAAATTGTCTTTCAAATCCATATTTTTACGCATTGATGCTGATTATTTTTAAAAATACTTGTATACATTTTATCGTATGAAATACTAACTGTACGAATATATATTACACATATATATTTAGCATTAATTAGATAATTATTAATATTTTCACCATAGGAATAGGTATCGAATCCTTTTCTTTTTTTTTTTTAATTATTTTGGAGACTTGTAAGAATATGTTTATATTTTTTATTTCTTAATAATTTCTTACTAAACGATGTTGTTCCATAATTTTAATTTTTGTTGAAGCATTGCATGAATACGTTTCGCACTGACTGTATGTTATTTACATCCAGCAGAGTAGATCGTTCGCAATATGAAATGGAATTTGCAATTCAAACATTTTCGCCTTCATCTTAACTAATAAAATGTTATATACGATAAGAATGTCATTAAAATTCAAATATTTAAATCTATTTTTTCCTTGGTTCTGGAGATAAAAATGTTAATCGTTATACAGTTATACGTTATACAGTTTCGCTAGTAGGGTGGTGTTATTAAAAGCACGAGTATCTAAAGGAGTATTACATCGTGATCGTTACAGTACTGTGACAGACGTGTCGGTATCTACTATCGTGAAGACGCATTATTGTTCGATTTTTGGTAAAGAATACGCAGTGGAAGTAGCAACAGGTAACAGGAGATTCCTTGTTTTTCTCAATTGTGTCTTCTATTAACTATCATTTATCATTACCAGTATCATATATAACAAAAATATTATCAGGTCATTTATTACAATAGTTCAAATGAAGATTTTGAATTTTATATTTTACACAGTAAAAAATGATTCATAACTGTGGTTATTCAATAATTTACAACCAGTCAGTAGAGGTGATCGGAACATTCTGCTTCGTATGATAATTGCATGAAACTCCGGCTATTTTTTGGCAACAGTCGAGTTTAAGAACGGTTTTTCATAAGTTATTGTTACGACTGTCTTCGATCTTTCGGGTTTATGAAAGGTGAAAATAAGCTCCGTGGTGACTACATTAAACATGCGAGATATTTTAGTCATATTATATTTTATATGGTAAAGATTCCTTGTTTGTAGTAAAATAAATTGAAACAGGTAGTCTCCTTGTATCTTTTACGGGTACCCTTACCTCGAGTAAAAACTCATACAGGGCCCGGGTCCCCGGACAGGACCAATCGGGGTCGGGATCACGCCCGACCGACGCACAAGGCACCCAGTGCACTTGCTTCCTTTATTAGCTAGGCCTGGCAGGGGCTTTCGCTCGTCTAAGGTAAAACGGGGCCACCTTCCCTTAGGCCCTACCGTCTCCCAGGACGGTTCCGGAGCAGTTGGTACGCTGCTCACCCGCCGGCGTAACCGTTTCCGGAGTACGAGTGGGGATACCTCGCACCCGGGGGACCGGCCGCCTAACCAGCATTTGGCTTTAAACCACTCCACCACGAGTCCATACCCAGTTTCGGACGAGCAGAGGGGTCGCTACTCCCTCCGGGCTAATACTCATCCTGCCCGTGGTACCAGCTTATGTCGCTGGTGGGACCACCGTGTGGATGTACGGCCACGTCACTGCTGGCCCTGCGACCTGCTAACAGGGCATTCAACAGACCAAGAAGGGACTTCACGCAAGCGGGGACCTGTGACACTTTTGTGCCCAGGGAATTATCCCGGCGGTCCCTTCATTCGCGTCAGGATCGTGGGTGCGCTACTACCCATGATCGCGTAGAGAGAGCATGGCCGCACTTAAGCGCACGCATACTCCCGGCGATCATCCTTGCGGAGTACATAGGGACTCACGTAAGCGGAACGCTTGTTCCGACGGTCCCCCTGGCTGCGGGAACGTGGGTTTGCCAGCCCCCATAGGCTCACGCCCTCCCTGCGTGAAATAAATTGAAACAGACGCAAATGAACTGAAATAGAAACTATGAAATGAAATAAAAAAAACTATGAAATAGCATTGAAGAGATTGTGTTACGACCATTCGCGGAGAGACACGATCGCGAGGAAGCGCGTCAACGGGAGTCGTAAATTCCCGTTTCGATTAGACAATCGACGCCATGAAATGACCGATCCCCTAATTTCTGTTAGGTTAATAGGCGTGGTTCAATAAGTATAACGCTGAATTTAACAGGTTATAATATTATATATTTTCAACAACTTTATGTCGCAGCTAGTTGCGCTGGTGTGTAAATATAATTGAAATAGATGAACAGTTAACGGGTGAGAACACGGTAAAGAGATGTTGACTATTGTAAGGTTGGAGAATAAGTGAAGTTCGGTGACGATTCTATGGCGGAGGAAAGCTAGTGATGGGTGTGTCTAGCTCACGGGACCATCGGATTTGTTGATGACAATTTTGGCTAGGAAAGTGAGGGCAATAAACATTGCTTCTGATTGGATAATGTTGAAGTGATCGTCACTTCTGAGTAAACTCAACATCTGGTCTTCGGTTTCTCAACCGCCTAAGGTCTTCGAAGGCGCATAGACAAAAGAATGCGTTTAGGAAAGGCCATAAGCGGTACACGTCCGATGTTGGTTGAGGCAGTTGCCTTTAGTCTAAGGGTAACGCTGCTAGAGAGAGGATCTGGATAGGCTCACATTGTACCACATATTTTGTAATTTACTAGTCACAATATATACACTTTCAATACCTTGCAGTTTGCTCACGCATTTATTTAAATCCATCCACTGAATAATCTTAACAGGTTATGGGCCCAGGGCTGTAAATTGTAAGGTAGCAACGCGAAGTGAATAAAGTGTTAAAGAGTTGTGCTTAGTAAAGTAAGTGATAGTGCTAAAATGGAATCAGCAAGTGCGAAGATCGAGATGTTACGTGGCGAAGAAAATTGGCTCCAGTGGCGTTTTATTATGCGTACACTTTTGGAGGAAGATGACGACCTGATCAACGTGTGTGAAGGGAATCTGTGTCATCCAGGTAACAGTACAGAAAAGGAAATCGCCCGTGAAAGATTTTTGAAGGCAGATCGGTTAGCGAGGAAATTAATTGTGACCTCGGTAGGAAGAAAACCGTTGGATCTTCTTTTATGCTGCACAACAGCACATGAAATGTGGAAAAAATTAAACGCAGTATATGATATGAAGTCGAATGAGAATCTAAATATGGTCCAGAAGCAGTTCTTCAATTTTAAATGGGAGGAATCTGAAAATGTGTCCCACAACTTGTCGAAGTTGGAACTAATAGCAGCGAAGATGAAAGCCCTTGGAAGTGAAATTGCCGAGAAAATGCTGATAACACGCATTTTATCGGCGTTACCGAGTAAATTTGATCACTTTCACAGTGCATGGGATTCAATGGAAGAAGAAAAGATGACCCTAGACAGGCTTAGTACCAGACTGATGACAGAAGAAAGCAGATGGAAGAAAGACGACCAGGAAACATCGGTGGCGCTGGTAACAAAAAGTAATAATTGTAAAAGGGAACAGCAGAAGCGATCAAATAAAATTGAATACGAGAAACAAGGACGAAGCTGTTTCAACTGTGGAAAAGTTGGACATCTAAAAAGAGATTGTTTTAGATGCTATATATGTAAAAGGAAAGGCCACATCAGCAAAAATTGTTTCAAGAATAATAAAGGAAACAACAGTAGAGACAACCAGGAACCCAGAAATCAAAATCGTGATGACAACGGAATTAGCCTATTAGGAAGCACCTCAACGATACATGCGGCAAACCACGATGTTTGGATAATCGACTCAGGAGCTACGGATCACATGACAGGACGAAAAGAATGGTTCAGCGTTTTCGAAAAATTCGATAACACGGTGAAGATAGAGATCGGCGATGGTACATTCATGGAAGCATGCGGCAGAGGAAAAATCAAAGTAGAGACTTTTGTGGATGGCAAAGGGGTAGCATGTACAATGAACGATGTATTATATGTACCAGGTATGAAAAGAAATCTGTTTTCCATTAGATCTGTCGCAAGGAGGGGTATAGACTTCTGTATTTTAAAGGATGGGGAAAATTGTATATTTCTACAAAACAAGAAGGTAATAGCAAGAGGTTCGGTTATCGGAAATTTATATAAGGTCGATATGCGAGTTATAGTACCGTCAGTTTGCAATCTTAGCAATAGAGCGGAATCAAACGCGGATACGTTGCAATTATGGCACGAACGGCTATGTCATCAAAACATCAGACACGTTAAGGATTTCTTAAAGAATTTAAATATAAAAGTTGTAGAGGATAGTAGCTTTTTCTGTGAAGGTTGCGCATACGGGAAACATCATAGATCGAGTTTTCACGAGAAAATCAAGCGTGCGACTAAACCTCGCGAAATTATCTATACGGATGTATGTGGACCTATGGAAGTCGAGTCATTAGGAAAGAAACTGTATTTTTTGATATTTAAGGACGATTTTTCGAAATTCACGAAGATTTACTTCTTACGACATAAGTCAGAAGTAATCGAAAAGATAAAAACTTTTTGTTTAGAAGTCGAAAACCAATTCAATAGTAAGATCAAAGAAATTCATAGTGATGGAGGGAAAGAATTCAAAAATAAAGAAGTTAAAGAATTCTTAAGAAGTCAGGGAATTAGGCACACGGTTAACGTCCCATACACTCCTGAACAGAATGGCGTTGCAGAAAGAGAAAATAGAACAATAGTAGAGGCAGGCCGGTCAATGCTACATTCGAAACCAATTCTACCGTTGTTTTTATGGGCCGAAGCCATGAACACAGCAGTGCATGTCATAAATAAGACAGGGCCAACAGGACAAGATAATAAAACACCATATGAACTATGGTACGGGAAATCCCCAGATGTAGAAAAGTTTAGAGTTTTCGGTACTGAATGCTTTGCACACATACCTGCGGAAAAGAGAAGTAAACTTGACAAAAAGGCTAACAAAGGATATTTGGTAGGCTATTTAGATGACGGACGAGGGTATCGAATATACGTGCCGACCGTAAGAAATGTAATATTAAGCCGTGACGTAATATTTAAGCCCGAACTAGAAACAGCAAAATACGTTAGTATAAATTTACCGAAAATTGTCGAGCGCGAAGATGTGTGTACGCAGAACGATAGAGCATGTACGTATGAAAGCGCAGTGAGTGAACATGAAAAACAACCTCATGTAACCAACGAGAATGTGAGACAATTGAGAGATAGAGATAAAATAAAACGAACCGATTTTTATGGTAGTCCAGTAACGTACATAGCGGAAAAATTACCGGTGGATTTTAACGAAGCGATGAGATCCGAAAAGAAAGAATTATGGAAAGCGGCTATGAATGATGAAATGAAATCGCACCATGAAAATAAGACGTGGATCCTTGTAGAAAAACCAAAAGATCAAAAGATACTTAGCAATAGGTGGGTTTTAACGATAAAGCAAAATCCGGACAATTCGGAACGATATAAAGCGCGACTTGTGATTAAAGGGTGTTCACAGAAATAAGGCATAGACTATAAGGAAACCTATAGTCCTGTTGCTCGGTTTGACACAATTAGATTAATGCTTAGTATGGCTGCCAAAAATAATTTACACCTTGGACAGTTTGACATTAAAACCGCATTTTTATATGGAAGTCTGAAAGAAGACATTTATATGAAACAACCTAAAGGTTTTGATGATGGTACAAATCGCGTTTGTAAATTGCTAAAAAGCCTATATGGCTTAAAGCAGTCTCCAAGATGTTGGACGGAACGTTTCACAAAATTTATTTCAGATTTAAAATTTTATCAGAGTAACGCAGATCCTTGCTTTTATATTTATAGAGAAGATGACAAATTAATGTTGATGACCATATACGTAGACGATGGACTGGTAGTAGCCTCAGGAGCGAAAGAAATTATGTGGCTGAAGAAAATATTTCTTGAATGTAAAATAGATATCCCCAAGTATACGCTATATGTAGACAATACTAGTGCCGCGAAATTAATTAAGAATCCGGAATTCCATCAAAGAAGTAAGCATATTGATGTAAGATATCATTTCTTGCGAGATTTATACAATAGAGGCGAAATTGATGTAACGTATGTAATAAGCGAAGAACAACTGGCAGATATATGTACAAAGGCGTTGCCAAAACCAAGATTTGACTATTTGAGACAGAAATTAGGTTTGAACAATAAAAGAGATATTAAGAGGTAATTTTTGTAAAGATGTAGAGTTTTTAGGGAGGGTATCGAAGTGGTTATTATATTTAAAAAAAAAAAAAAAAAAAGGGAAAAACTCTACATGATCTGTTAAGTCCTCTTGTAGTATTTTTTTAGTAATAAATTAATGTGAATAATAAAGAGAAAGGTATTGACGAAATTAAGCTTCGAATATTTACAAAGAGATAATTATATAGACCGATGTAGAGTTTTAGGGAGGGTGTTGAAGTGATCGTCACTTCTGAGTAAACTCAACATCTGGTCTTCGGTTTCTCAACCGCCTAAGGTCTTCGAAGGCGCATAGACAAAAGAATGCGTTTAGGAAAGGCCATAAGCGGTACACGTCCGATGTTGGTTGAGGCAGTTGCCTTTAGTCTAAGGGTAACGCTGCTAGAGAGAGGATCTGGATAGGCTCACATTGTACCACATATTTTGTAATTTACTAGTCACAATATATACACTTTCAATACCTTGCAGTTTGCTCACGCATTTATTTAAATCCATCCACTGAATAATCTTAACAGATAATAAGAACGTAGACTAGGTAGAACGGTAGACTAGGAAGGGTCTTAGCCGCCGTCGAGAGAAATTTGCTGGCGGAAGATACTGAACGTGAGAAAAACCAACTTTACCGTATCTTCTTGTACTAGACAATAAATTTAAGGAACACTTGAAATAAAAGATACTTGTTTAGTCTGAAGGACCTTAACTATAAAAAAAATTTTTTTTTATTTGGTAGACTTCTTACAATCAATTTTCATTGAGAATTATAAGTAAATTATTTCTTCGTGGTACTGTAACTTGCATTATAAAAGTTTATAGTATCTTTGATTCTAGTTGAATCTAATGCTTATATCTAAAGGGTATTGTCTTTTTAGTCTGCGGATTTGATCCGTCGTGTCAGGTAATTGGATAACTAATGGGTAACTACGAAAATAGCAATATTTATACCCTTAAGACTATTGAGGGTACGCAATAAGGGTGTGTGGTCATCCGGCTGTCAGCTTTCTTTCGACTGCCGAAACGTGTACATGTGTGTCTAGTGCCCAATGAAGTTCACAATAAGTGACGACACTCCGTCGAAAGTTTTTTATTTATTTATTTATTTTTTTTATTTTATTTTGGTTATTTTACAATTTGTCCTCATGGACATTTGGTAAAGTGTTATATCTTGTTGGTGAAGAAAAAAAAAATAGAAATAAAAAATAAATATAGCATGTGGGCGGCTACCCCCAGCGGGGTGCCAGCTTCGTTTTTTCTAAGTTATATCTTTTATGAGGTCTATTGGGTGTTTCCTTTTTAGTCTTCTTGCGATATTTGTTGTGTTACACGTTTCAGCTGCCAGCTGGTTCGGGTGTGTTTCTATTCTTACTCTGTATCTTGTTGCGAGAAATCATATATGAAGGTACTTAACATAGACGTTTAATAAAAGCGCTAATAAAGATTAGTGTGAGATGTAAAGTAAAAAATGCAGCTATGAATGCAAATGTGAAATACATAAAGTTGGGGATGAAATGATATGCAATAACAGAGATATCCGAACAGATATACTTTATCAAATTAAGAAATAATTATTAGTTATAATTAAGTATTTGATATATTAACAAAATTCGGTTGTGGATTAAGATGGCACGTTGATTCTACTATACTAAATTTTAATGCCCACAATTTTAATCTTGAAATCAAATCACAGACGCGTCTTCAATTTAGAAAAACTTGTGCGAGTTTTCACGTGTCATCAAGAATGGTCTTTCCGAAGTAGGACACAAAAATCTTTCATATAATGGAGTCCAAACAGAAGATTTGTTGCCAACTGGTTCTAACAAATTGTTCCACAGATTATTTGCCACTTGATACACATGAAACAATTTTCATTTGATTATTAATATAAAATTCATGGTATTACACAAGCTCTTCCATTATACTTACATATTGCATTAGATTTTTGGCTTAGGTGAAAGCAATCAGTAGAAAAATACGATAAATCGGTGAATCCATCCTTGGCAAGCGGTATCTTCGCGTGTTTAAGCGTTGGTAAAGTTATAACAGTGAAGTCATTTCTATGAAATTCTGGATAATTGGCGATTTCTTCTTCCAACTCTTGCCACCTAAAAAATTTGGACAAGATTGTATCTGCATCTCATATGCATCATAGAATCGATGTCAGTATCTAAAACCTATCAGAGAAATATAGCGACGTCGATTTATTCGAGTCATCTAAGCTATTGAGATTCACAACATCTCAGTCTTGAACTTTGTACAGAATAATCAAACTTGTTATACACACATATGTGTATTGTCAGATAAAATTAGTTTTCCACGTATAATTTAGGTCTAGCAAGGGAAAATATCAAAAATGAGAAACTAATTCGAATAAGCATAAGGTGATAGCACAGTGATATTTGAGTCAATGTACAAGTATAAGAACTGAAGGAATACAATAAAATAACTTTCAGAAATAAGTAATGCACACATACTGTCAAATTACAAATGAGAATACTAACATTAAGAAAACCTTTCTCTGACGACTAGATGAGGTTCTCCTAAATACACGATATATTTCACCGTATATCATGCCACTAATAACGAGTCAAATAGTCTATTTCGAAATGTAGATCGCAGAAAATTTTTTCGTTTCCGAATTTTGCGAAATTTAAGATAAATTTAACTTCTATTTTCATCAAATTTAACTAATATCATAAGTGCAAAGCTAAAATAATAAAAATATGTATGCATATAGATTTAATGTTCATCGAAATTAAGCAATTTAAATTAAAGTAGAAAACTGAAAGCAACCAGAGTTAACTAGTTATATATTTGAAAACGTACCAGTTGTTGAAGATAATTTTAACATGAGATTCTGCCATCGAATACGTTAAATGGCAGTCAACTTGTGTCAGTTTATAATAACTCTTTGCAATAAAATTGATTACAATTATCTAATAATAATATTGTAAATGTTACAATATGAAATAAATTGTATAACATTATAAAATCTTGGCAGGTGACTCGTTTAAGCGTGAGGTATCCAAAAAGCTTTGACAATTCTCTGAATTATACGAACCTCTCCATTATTTTATAATACTCTTGTCTTTTATTTCTGAATTGCAAAGCGAATAAACATGAACATTCAAAGGTAGTGGTTATATAACATTTCAAAGACTTTCTTCCTTGACGTGCAGCAACGAATTCCTTTAAGTGAGGCATTATATGAACAGTGACAAAAGTCCTGGGTAAATTATCTCTTAATATCGTAAGAGTATTAACTAAATCAGTTTTGTGATTATCCAAAATAGACCACGGAGAAGGAAGTCCACATATATCGGTACAAAAATCATTGTGCCCGATGAATAAAGAGATCAACTATAAAACATAGAAACAGGAACCTTATTATTTGAACAATGAAATAAAAAATGAAACTAACTGAAAAAAACATTTTGTACAATTTGGTATTTGCTCTAAACAATTTTGATTTGCAATTTTGATTTGGTAACTCGGAAATCCCCTAACGTAAAACAAATGTCCTAAATTTTTAAAATTATTTTAATAAAATTTAAATCAAATACTTGTCTGTTTCTTTATTCCACAACGAATATATGAAAATTATGTATAATTTTCATATATCTATAAAAATATTTCGACATATTTTCAGCCATAATAAAGATAGTAATATCTACCACAACGCTACTAGCAATAATGTTGCTAATATTATGGATTTGAAAGAAATCACAAACAGGCGAAATAATTGTGAAATTCAGTGCTAATATGTATTACGGAATGCTAACATTATTTTCATGTTATTAGCTCATTATTTTACCTAAAATACGAACCTTCCAATGTCTCTTTATATCTATCCTCGGATCATTTCTCATTTTGTTGACTAGATGTTTGGCCATAAATGGCATATCTCTGGACACTGCACCGACCTCAGCGACGTTCAACTGCGAAGCTGATCGAGTAGTCGGAGAATCTCCAAGTGCATAGCCCATTAATTTGGGGTTAAATTCCTATTTATAAAACGAGCCGACTATGAAAGCGTTATTCTCTTTTATGATTAACAAATCATACAAAGTAATAAATATATTAATGATTATGTAATTTATGTACGTGGTCAATTTTGGAGTAAATAATTTGAGTAACGTACTTTAAAAATATTGGGAAGCGTCAAGTATGTTCGCCAAGTTCCTTCACCACCAATGCTCGCTGACGCGCCTCTATTTTCAACGAGCACCTCCAATAAACTAGTTGCAAAAATTCCAGCACCGGCTGTCAAAGAATCGCCCATCGCGGCAATAACATCTATGTCACCTGGTCTCAAACGATGAACCGACTCGGGAACTTTTGGAGACCTACCACCTAAAAGGGTTATTATAAAGATTTAGGATACTCGGTTCCTGGAATTATATCGAGCGATAGCAACAAATCCTAACAATTCTACCAAGCTACGATAATGAATCTATTTATTTAAATGTAATGGCAATTTGAAAATATGGCGATAAAATATCAATTGGAGATAACAAAACCTGCCATGTTTGAATAATTGTTGTATCGATTAAATATATATCGATCGCGAAAAATGACAATACTATAAAGAGATTGGAAATAAATTTAAAAGTATATTAAAATTTCTATGCACTTAATTAATTTAAATTTTCAAAGCAAAATACTCTACCTGCAATATAAATTAGGAGTGATTTTAGAAAAGCGAATACGAAAAAACAATATCTAAGGATGATTTCGTTTTTTCGATAACAATAATAAATAAAAATTTAACTACCTGTAACGTTGCAAGGAAATGGAACGTCTGATGGAACCTGTATTTGAAGTTTGCTTTCATTTCGCACTGATTGTGAGAGTGATCCCTCACCGTGATTATTTGCTCCTAGAAAACATGTTTCATTAGGTCATACGATTCAGTTATTACAATCTGGATGATGTTCATTTTTGTGATTTCACTTACGCAAACATAAAATCAAATCTATTTTCAATAATGTAAAAGTCACGAGAATTCCTATTTCATTATTAATATAATTTCGTCTAGAAACTAGGAAACTATATCTGCAAATTCGGTTTCTTATAAACTAAGTTATGTGGCGAACAAACTTGATCGGTTCATGGACCACTTCCATATAAATTGCTTTTTAAAAGAGTCACCGAAAAGGAAACATATTACACATGACTTTTTTTTACAATGATGATAAAAGTACATCGCTTCATTTGGAATCAATGATTTTGAAATTTTGGATATCATTTTCTTTGCAAAATTTCCTTTATTTAATATCCACATTATATGATAAATATAACGTGATTTTCAGTATCTGAATTAATATCCATCTTTTCTCGTAGATATTGTAAAAAGAATAATATTAACTCGAAGATTAAAACAGCGAAGGGTAAGATATTACCATAAATGTAATAGTCTGACAAGTGTCAAATAAATGGAAATGAATATTGGATGAACCTATAGTACTCTAGACTATGGTGTGTAAAGTATGAAATATTGTAAATCATTAAAAATAAATTTATTACAAATGATGATCAAATTTTCATAATCGATAATGGAATATTAACAAATGAGTAATTTACATTTTTACCATTGCATCCTTAAACAATATTGAAACATTTAATTTTTTCTCGCTAAGAAATTTCTGGTAACATCCAGTATCATCGATTATCTTGCGTGATGCAATTCGACCCTAAACAGGATATAAACTTTCTGCACATTGTATATCTACATAACAAGGATTGTGTACACTTTTCTTGAAATACCGCATTTTTTCTTTTGCGTCGTTTTAAAAACACACTAGTTGAGAATTACACATCATTCCCTTTTATATATCATAGGAAATGGTCACTATGTCAAATAATCACATTAAATAAACACATACCGGTACTTTGGAAAAGCCAGTTACGAACTTGCCGATAATAATACAAATTTATTGGCGAATCTAAAATCGTCTTTTGAGACGCCGTCAGCACGCATAATTGTAACAAAAGATACAAACGAAGCTTGTCCATCGCACGTCTTATTCGACTCATTAACGAAATGATGTGCTATTCGCGAAAACTCGTACTTGTTATTCGACTATAAGCTTATAACAACACTAAATGGATTCAAGGTGGTATCCTTCTTTATCCTCTCAAAGTTTGTCACGATCTGAAATAAATGTACTTGTTAAACTGCACAAAAGGCCGCCCTGACTGCTGCACACATATACTATTTCGGAATCTTGATTTTGCTGTAGCCGGTTTTCAGGATGAGATGCAATGATCGCTACGAAGGTTGTCTTGGTTGTATATATTTCAGAGTAATTGTGCAGAATTGTAAAGTCGTTATCGAAAGTGAAGTTGGTTTGAGATAAGGTCCGCCTATATATCGCATGCCCTTGTGAATCAAGTATAAGACAAATCGATGAAATATTTAAAGCTCCACCATGATGAACGATTATTTATACGTGTTTTCGTTATTAACATAATACACATAATCAGTTAAGTACTCTCGATGTCTGATGTCGAGCCACGAAAATAAAACACTTGAAATAATTATTCTACATTTTTTCGCAGATTTAGTATCGTGGTACAAGATGTAACATCATATATGTGTACTCTCCGTATTATTTGTGTAGTGGATACCCATATGCTTCATTAATTTTCAATGCGAAATAATACATCCATGATAATTGCAAATAGAAATATTTTGAGCGTTCAATTATATTTCTATTATTATCGCGAAATATTGCCCGCGATGACAATAAAAATCACAGTGTTTAGGCAGTGATGACAGTGTTTAGGTCATAAATGGAAATGGCAATTGCAAATGATGTTTCTTATACGTAATTCCTCCAATTGGCGATGGCAAACCGGATGCTACACGACGAATGCAAAAATTCTTGAATACTCGTGCATAGTGTATATTTTAATCGAAGCGTATAAGCGGAGTAGTTCGCTATAGACATCTGCGCTTTTCTGCAAGTAGAATATTCTACAACTATAACTAGCAACAAGATATACCCATTTCCAGCACAGAAACAATGAATAGAATAATGAGTTGAAGTTGAGAATAAGATTTCATTCGTCCAGAATACATTTGTTAATTATTGCTTTAATAGCAATATCAAGTACATTAATTAATTACTGACTCTTTTCTCTGCAATATATTTTGTTTTTATATTATTGGTATGAAAAAACTTGAAGCATAGCTCTTCCACATATTTTGGAGCTTTTATAACATGCCAAATCTATATCGAGTTTGCCGAGGCCTGATGACCTTCGGGACGCTTATTCTTTACAAAACTTGTTTCAAACGTACACACATACATACGTAAACGCCTACTACATACGTGCATACACCGAGGGACCAGGAAAATTGTATTATTTCTCATAAAAGTAATTGAACATTCTTCAAGATGAAATAACTTTTTACAAAATGGGTTAAACGACTTGTAATAGGTAGCGTGTAAAGGAATTTTGAAAAAATTGCAATTTGTCGAAATCGAGAAGAAAATAACAGAGGCCGCTTCTTACAACTTTTTAATCTGAACTTGTCATGAAAATTTGAAAAATACGTTTTGTAAATTCATGTCAGTTATTGTATATACATTTTATCGAAATCGATTGATGCAGAAAAAAGAGACAGGTATCAAAAAATATAACAATCTTTAGATTTATTACAGTTATGGCCTTAAACTCCTAAAGATACTGTGATTTTCACCATTTTTAGCCGTTTATAGCTCGCAACAACGTTAATCGATTTCGATGATCCTCAGCATTTACATAACGAAACGAGTACCATTTTGTACCAGAAATATGTTTATCCACGCCAGCCAGCAAGTATTTAGTATGCTTCTCACTGATTTCAATATCTTTGAAATATTTTGTCAAGGTCGTTATTCCGAACAACTTTTTCTTATACATATAACGGGTGCTCGGTCTTATTTTTTTAGTTACATAATACTATCATGTTCGCGTTGCCAACTACTTGACAAATTTCCTGCTATAGTTTTCGCTAAAGACACATACACGAATGCAATTTATGCAATTTATATTTACTTTTGGAAGCATAGAAAACAGGATAGATATAAAAAGTAGAATGCTAGCAAATTTGAAAATAAATTAAAAATATGTACACCAATCTGAAAGTAGATACAATGACAATCAACCCTTCATTTTCTGTCCTAACAGACATCGAACCTAATAATAAAAATCATGTTAGAGGCGGAGATCCAAAATAACACTCCTTTCAAACACTTTTTGGAAAAAAATCATTGAGTGAAAAGTGATTTTTACTTGAATGCAAGCCAGCTATCAATATATCTCAAAGAAGTTTCTCATAAAATAAAATGATGGAAAAATATCTATCTTTGATACTTCTGACTACGAATAACCATTATGGATGAAATTTTGTTGGTTACCAGTAACGATTGTAGATGCCGGAAATTTTATTTTGGCTATCCCCGACCGACATAATACACAAGAATTTTTTTTGTTTATGGTAGTCCGAATTTTATTTTGGCATCCGATAACCAATATCGACGACAAAAAATTTTTCTGACTACATTCCATATATTACGATATCTATATGTTGTAGAAATGAACATTTTAAACAACTTTTTCCTATACTTATAACCGCTGCTCGACTTCAGTTTTTGAGATTTTGACACAAAACTGTTGGTACCACTGTCATGAATTCTGCTTATAATTATGTATCCGCGACAGTGTATGCACCAATTTTGGACGCCTCACAACGACTGCATGAAAAATGGCACCTACTTCAAATATACAAACTAGAGATAAGAATTAGATTTGAATTAGACGTTATCTTATCCAGCCACAGTGAACACATGTGGCGTATACATTGTCACGGATGCACAATTATAAGCACAGTTCACGATAATGATATTGACAGTTTTTTGCGAATATTTCGGAAATTAAGCGTATATGTCTACGAGAAAGTTATTTAAGATAATGATTTCTACAACATATTCAAAAATCATCGAGATCGAAGGCCAGTTAGATTTTCTACAGTTTTATAAAAATTTCAATTATATGAAGAACGCTATGTGTCATTTAATATATTTCCGTGCGACATTATATATACATGTTGGGTGAACATTATGATTAAAGTTAGGGGCGTGTAATAAATATTCTCTGGAATTAGCCATCGTTGTTATGCAATCGAGGTAATGTTGATTGGCACAAATGTGAGTATTACAGAATCAACAAGTAACCGCGGTGGTTAGACACTAGTGACAATGGTCTTAGGTTCGATAACAAATCCGCGGTCAACGGGATAACAAATATACTTTCCAAAGTCTAAGTCGGACTCGTCATTAAAAACGTGAAGTGTCCACTCATCGTAAAAGGCGTTGTTGCCTCGCTAATGAGATCGCACGAGATTGTGTCTCTCTGTCACGGTACGAGGTAAGCTGCTGACGTATTTTCGTTCGTGTAAGCGGGTTACCATGCGCACGGGGATATTTCGGCTAATTTCTAATTGTCGATAACTAAAGAACAAAGCCGAAAACGCAACTTTTTTTATTCTAAACCTTTAGTTAATTTGAGCTTCAAGAATCACATCTTAAATTTTTTTACACCTATAGTCGAGCACTCTGTAACGTGACATGTATTTTCGTCCAGTCGCGAAGAAACGCGATCGCGTTGAGGCGCGTCAACGGGAGTCGTAAATTCCCGTTACGATTATACGAATCGACACCGCGAGCAGGGCGATCCCCTTATTTCTTTTGGGATAATAGGGGTGTTTGTGGTTGAATAACTGTAGTCTACAGTTATATAATATAAATATATTTACACCAGATTACAACACGTAGAACATAGACAGAAAATGTTTTGATGTCGGCGGAAAGTACACTGATTGACCCGAGGGTTGATAGCTTTAGCGCGTTGAATCCCGAGAACGTGTTAGAATAGTAGACGTGATTGCCCGATGAGCGAAAGAACAGTAGAGTTGACTATCCGAAGTATGTTAGAGCAAAGTACTTGACTGTCCGAGGAGTGTAAGAGCAGTAGTATATTTGATTGTCCGAGGAGTAGAAGAACAGTGACTTGACTCTCCGAGAAGTAGAAGAGAACTCACTGACCCATCTCGTACTATTTAGGAGGAAAGCTGGATGTAGGTGTACCCTTTCTGAACTAAGGACGCGGATTCGTTGTTCACACTTTTCGGTAGAATAGTGAGGGTAACGATCCGCGATGCCCATTGGTTATAGCCAATGTTAATAACCAAAATATGAGGAGAAGGTCTCCTGCAGATGTGGCTCATGGGTGTCCTTGTTCTTGGGAAAAACCAGCTGTTTCGCGGGGCACATCTGCTTTCTCCGTAATTAGCGAAAGTGTGCAATAAACCCAGGGACTGTTCAAAGGACCATCCATAAACCGAAAATACTTGTGTGAATAGAAGTTAAGCTAAAAAGATTCGGTTTATGCTGGTTCCTTGGGTTTTTTACAGGTTAGTGTAACGAGGGGTAGGCCTTGGCGGCCAGACCGAAAGGGGCGTCGCACGGACCATCTCGCACGACGTAACATGACATATAATACAAGAGCAACTCTGGAATACACGGTGCCTGAACTTGAATGTTGTCTCTAAAATACATTAAATACTATTATATTTTAGATGTGATGTCATACGTGTGGTGTGACATGTGATATATCATAGCCTCTACTCATACAAAACTATCAGAAGAAGCAAACCAAGTTAAGAAAGATTGGTGCCCGAGAAACGAAGTTTTGTCATAAAGTTAGAGCACCAACCACAATAAGATATAACTGTCATTTACATGTTTGGCAATTTAAGAAGCACCACGGAAGATAAGGAGTTCGAAATTTGTTTAGAGCGTCGATAGAAACCTAACATCCGATAGCCAACGACTTTTGCTCACTTAATTTCTTGGATCGAGCGGCCCATCAACGTATCATCTGTTCTTCAGTCAAATAGTTACGCGGAAGAAAGGTCTACGTGACCATGACCGCGAACTATTGCGGAATGCGTACGTGGTAAGGATATGAGAAAATACAAAGGGATGTTTGAGGAAGAAAGACGAATTAACAGGCAGTCGTGAGTTGATAAGTCAGAGGGTTGTCAGCGTCGTTAGAGAGGGTTGTCAGCGTGTCGAGGAGGCTGGTCCTCGTGAAAAAGAAAGTTGGAACCGTGGTGAAGAGAGTTGTAAATTAACTATTTATTTGTCTTAGTTATAGCACATTACAGTATCTAGCTCACGTTAAATGACCATCGTTTCCTGTTTAATCCATTCTAAATAAATAAAAAAATCCTACCTCAGAAACCTAACATCCGATAGCCAACGACTTTTGCTCATTTAATTTCTTGGGAACTGACAAATTTATAACGCTCTACAGCAGTAAATGATTTCATGCTCAAGGTCATTGAATTCGTTTTAACAAACTTCATAGTACGTATTAAAAAAAAAAATATTTATGTTGCTTCATGCAACTATGAAAAAATATCCGTGCTAATTTCTTCTCTAATACTAATAAACCAATCGAGAAATGCAACTGCAGATCTAATATCTACTCTCTCTCTCTCTCTCTCTCTCTCTCTGGAGGCATACAAGTATGCACATACGCATGAATGCTGTTGGCTCGCATTAATTCTTCTTTAGTATGTACTTTATCGAGTGAACGTCGTTTATGAGTAGAGGACGCCAAAATGAGAGTCGAATTTCTAAGTCGGTATGACAGTCACATCGAACCACAAAGATGCAAAAGGTACTTTATCTACTCTTATCTTGCCTATGTTTCTGTCTACCTATTTGTTTGCCTGACTTACCGTCGTTATCATCTGACTATGTTCTCTTTTCCTCCGGTAGGTGGCACCGTTTCACCTTTCCATATTTTATTAATGTTTCTCATATTATTGTACCGATCTGTCGTCTCTGTTTATCGCTTTAACGTTGATCGTTTATCGCTCTAGCCTATTATTCCTCTGAACAGTTTCAACTGGCTTTCAATCTGCCTTTTCTCTCACTTTCTTTCTGTATCTTTACTTTCTTCGATTAATCACTTCTTTCTCTTACCCTTTTAGTACTACTCCATTTTTTCTTTAGATCATGAAAACTACAATTTTATCTTTCCTCTCTTATTAGCACGTGTTATTTCTACACTTATCAGCACGTGACCCTCAATGTTGAAAATAGATTCATTCTTTTCTTATTTATATGTACATGCAAATACTTTTTTCAAATACACAAGGTTTATGTATTTCATGTTTTGGGGAAAATATTTCTTTCAAATATAAAAGAAATATTTATTTGATACTAGGAAAAGGACACTTTTTCCGTATATAAAAGAAATATTTATATGAATATTTTATTTTAGACTCCAGACCGTAAAAACTGTACTTACCATTCATATCTTTTCATTTACACGCATATCCCTAAATTGACCCTTATTTTCTATGAAATAGAATGAAATATTTATTTTATATTAAAATCAAAATATATTTTACTCTTCTATAGATATACTAGAGTGAATGCGTATACAATATTACTGCGATTAGGATATGAATCGAGTATCGAAATTTTCAAGAAGTATAGGAGAATATCGAAACTTCCGTGCGACATTCTTTTTATACAGTACTAGTTTGGTATCGATTAGGAAAGGATCAGTATCGATAACGGATACCATTGCTTTCGATATTGTAGTGATAACAGATCGAAATGATTTTATGTAAATTTATGTTCTATTAATCGGTTGTTAATTTCAATGATTATATGCTTATTATTATTATGTGAAATTAAATGTGTATTGTACATAATTACTTTGTCTATGAATATACGAACCTTCCAATGTTTGTTTATATTTATCTTCGTGTCCTGCTTTAGTTCATTCACCAGATATGTCGCTATGAGCGTCATATCTTTAGACATCGCTACAAATTCGGCGACGTGTAACGGCGCAACTGGATCAGTACTTATAGCGTCCCCAAGTGAATAACCTACTAATTTAGAATTGAATTCCTGCATATAGGAAAATCCGACTATGACAGCGATACCACAAATCGCGTGATTAAACAATGCAGATATAAGAAATGAAGAAACTTTAAGAATATTAAAGAGAGGCAGGAACTGCCTCCAAGTTCCTCGACCGCCGACACAGTCTACTATGTCTCTATTTTCAGTGTTCACTTCGAACATATAAATCGAAATAGCTCCAGCGCCGATTGTCAAAGAATCACCGATTGCGGCAATGACATCTATGTCTCCTGGGTTTGAATTATGAACCGACTCGGGAACTTTCAAAGACTTGTCGGCTACACAAATTAAAGTAAAGACATTAGAATACATATGAACTTCAAAAGATAGGCATCAATTTTAGTATTCTTAAACTACAGTTGGGTAGGGAGCTTGTAATGTTACATATCTATGTTCAAAAGTGATATTAATAGAACAAAAATATGAATGAACAAAGCACATTGGGATTCTTGTCGTAACTACAAATTATGAATTTTACCAATTGTCCCTGGGATGAATTGCAAAAGTTATTGGTAATAAAAGAAATCTGCTATTTAAATTGTATAATGATTTTAAAGAACACATACAACGATATAATATTTACGAGAGATATCATAAAGTAATTGATAACAATAAACATAAATTTGGTTAACTACCTGTTACGTTGCAAGGAAATGGGCTGTCCCTTGAAATTTCATCTTGAAATTTATTTTCATTTCATGCTTGAGACATTCGTTCTTCATTTTTTATGTTTACAAAGTATCTTTCTTTGAACATTTTATAATAACACATCATATGTGATATAACGTTGCACGTGTCATGCCAAAATCATGATCACATACTGCATAAAATATATCAAAACCCATCGTATACAACTGCTCGTATGTCAGACAGTTCTGTCTGAGCAGCCGAGCTAGACAGACGTGAGAAACTGTGCTTCGGTGAAAGTGCGACAAGCAGTGAATTTAAGTGAACAAAAAGACAACAAGCATTGCAAAATGGTAAAGCTGCAAAATGCAACAGCAAATACCATCAATCAAAATAACGAACAAAGCTTAAATGTATTACATAAATAATGCTACAAATACGTTAAGTAAAAAACAACCAATAAACAAAGAACAGGAAAGCTCATCTACGAGAGAAATGGAAACGTTGCAAAACCAAAAAGTAAACAACTACATTGACAAACTATCATATCAAGATGAGCACTGGAAAATAGCAACAGCGCACAAAAAGTGTAAAATAATATCAAGCATAAGCGCCATGAAAATTTCAGATGTAGAAAAGCAACAATGGCTACAAGACATTGCCTTCCGAAATTCATTGGGTTTACTTATAAAAGAAATAAATGCGGACCCAAAAGAAAAGGTCACAACTCATATCGTTAAATCATCACCGATTTATGTGATGCCTAAACAATAGATCCACTAATCGAATTACTGAACAACTCTGATAGAAAAGAAAACTTCAGTATAAAGCAATTAAAACTAGAACAAGTAAAGGTACAAACAAAAACTTTAGAAATCTTCAGAAAAGTGACGCAAGCATTAAAAGAGGAAAACGCTGGGTATTACAAATACCAGCTCAAAGCAGAAAAGACCTACAAAATAGTAATTAGAGGACTACACCTAAGGGGAAACACAAAAAATATATGTGAGGAATTAGCAAACATCGCACACCAAGCAAAAACAATAAATAATATAACCAGATATAATACGAAACAGCCATTGTCAGTGTTTCCAATATAATTTGAACCCAAAGCTAATGGCGAAGAAATCTTTGACATTACAAAAATTCCAAACACAATAGTAACAATTGAGCAACCTCGTTATAAGTAGGGCATACCATCGTTGACACCATCGCATTGCATACGGCACCAACAATATGCACACACAAAAAACTATTGCAACAGAAACCCGGCGTGTCTCAAATGTGGAGAAAACCACCTAACAAAAACTGCCCATACACAGGAAAGATAAACGAAGTAAAATGCTATAACTATAATGGAAAGTAAGCTATAATGGCTACGAAGAAAACCAGAAAACAACTACAACGAAAACTGTTTCCATCGCTTCGAAGCAGAACATACGGCAACTCTCCCTTCCAACAAGAAATTGCAGAACCAGAGCCAACACCAAATGTACAAAACGTACCAAACACTAACCATAGAAACATGAACTTCTTTGGTAGCCGAAGTTATGCGTCATAAGTAACTAATCAATCACCGCCCTTAAAGAACCAAAACAAAACGACAAGTATACCGATGCTATAGAAATAATCGAAATAGAATAAGATTGCCTATCGTAATAACAGAAGAAGAATTATCATCTACTAAAAATAAGCCTGCTATCGCGAATGAGATTCGTTGCGTGATTAGAAATGTAACAAGCTGTGGTGCAGATGTAATCAACGATAAATTTGTAAAGAAGGCGATAACAAAATAAATGTTGGAGAATTCAGTAACTTCGTTTAAACTACTGTAGTAAGTAATGGTCCGATGATATTTTTGATATATATTGTATCGATAATGATAACTGACAATTAATGGAGGACATAATTAAATATACAATGGCAAGGAATCTACGATCGAATGTTACATGTAGCTATTCCCACTCTGTTCCTTACCAAAGAACGAACAACAATGCAACTTCACGATAGTGATTTGCATTTTCACGATAGATATTTGGTGTGAAACACCTCTAGATACTCATACTTTTAATAGCACCACTCTCTTACTGAAACTCGATAATGTCATGCATTAATGATTCGATTAACATTTTTATTTCCAAATCCAAAGAAGAAATAGCTTTGAATCATCTTAAAGCGTGAAAGATTGACAGAAGTTGACTTTTTATCTTTGATTGCTTCTAAGCATACATTTGTTGCGGTACGCGAGTCATAGGACGATTCGAATCGAGAGTGACCAATGTTGTTTTGCCTCGGCCTATTGACACCGTTTCAATGTACGAGATGTAGAAATAAACAAACTCCGGACAAAACAATATCGCCGCTTCGTGCAACCGTCAACCGGAGTCGAATTCAAACTTTCCTGTACTTCCCCGACCAGTATAAATAAACTAACACGCTCTCTAGGAATTCAGTAGTCAGTATTCAATAATCATTATTTAGTATCCTTATATCGAGTAGTATTGATCGAGCGACGATTAACTCTGTATTTTGTACTTAGAACGACTTTAAATATATCTGACTGTTACAAGTATTCACTCGTGTCGTCATTTAAAGCTACGTGTTTAATATCCAACGCACATTTTAATGATTCTCTCGGGATGGGAATCCCGCTCCCTCGCCCGTTCCGCAGCCGCCTTCAGCATCATAATCAGCTCGCAAAAGGAGGCTACGGCCTTCCTGCCCTTCTCGCTCGTCAGCAATTCCTCAAAAATCGCCGGCGGCGGGAGGTCGTATCCTATTTCCCTGGTGAGAGAGTGGCGCGGCGCCGCCCACGCCGGTCAATGTTACAGCGTGTGCTGCGCAGAGTTCACACCTACGTCGCAGTGGCAACGCGCGGTCGCCTCATTCCCGATTCGGTGCAGATACTCCCCGCAGCACCCGTGTCACGTGAGCACCTGCGTCACCCTGTAGGTCAGGGGAAGTGCGCCTTCGTTCAACCAAATGTCCCAGTTTGGAAGGACGGCGTCCAGGACAATTAGCCCCAGCGCGCTTGTTAAAAAAAAAGAAAAAAAAATTTTTTTTTTTTTTTTTACGTGGAGGAAATCTTCATAGACACCTTACAGACCTCACCGCCCTGTGGGAGGAAGGCCACGGAAACCACAGGACGGCAGAAGGTAGTGCCGGATTCTTACCGGCTAAAACCTCCACGGGCGGGACAATAAGACCAGTAACGAGTTTCGTCGGCCCTGAAGAGCCCGTTATAGATTGCTTTTACCAAGCACCTGGCTGCTGCTGCTGCTATTACACCAAAAGCACTCGCAGAAAGTACACCACACACACACACAAGGGGGGACGCTGCTTGTGCCTGTTGTATAGTATTAACTTTTCCAAGAGATATTTTGGTTTCTTCTCCTTTGCAAGGAATACATCCCAGAGCGAGGATTCGAACTCGCGACGACGCGTCGTCATCCACTCCCGGGCCTTAACAAGCGTAGCTGGTTGCCCCGCCGAGATATTCAATGCTACGACAGTTTCAAGTTATAATAAAATCAAAACGAAACTTTCTACAAACAGGAAAAGGTGGCGATGAGTCAGACCCTTGATTTTGATAAACATTTGCAAATTTATAAGACAACGCAAAATGTTAAACTCGTATCCTTTTTAGATATGGCAGTTTACGTTTAAAAGGTGAAAATCACTCTCTAAAGTTCAAGCGCTAAGAGGTTCTTTCGGAAATAGTTAAACACAGATAAAAATTTGTTAATACAAATTTTATGATTTCCAGCGTATTGCAAGTAACCGCTCCTGTTAATCGCAAGTATTGATGATTTGATATTACTAGTAGCCGTCGATGATATCGTTAGACAATGTTTATTGGAACTAATACGGATTACGATTTTTATTACTGATTACTATAAACCATACCATTATATATGCATATTTTATATATCGCATTTTTAAACTTATTACGTACGAAGTCCAATGTTGTGGAACATGAAGAACGAAATGGACCATGTGGCGCGGGTCTGCATTCTGCCCGCAATAATACAAATGTTTAACTAAAAATTTGGTGAACTGGTCAACTATGAGGTGGACCGTAAGCAATCATGAATGCAATAGATTGAGTTTGCGCCTGTGCATCAAGTTTAACACAATTTGCTATAGACGTAACGTCATGAACGTAAAAATCGCAAATATAATGTACTTGTTATTGATGCAGGCACATAATTCCATTCATGATTAAAAATGGAATCCTTCAAATTATCGCATGCAGTCTTTCGCGAACCCTAATCCTGATATTTGTTGATTGAGGATGTTACTGCATTGATTATATGGTACAAAAGCGTAGTTGCAACTTGAGTAGCATTCGATGACAAAATTTTAGCCGATATATTTGGCCTAGAGCTATTTGGAATGTTTGAACTCGACAAATTTTTTAAAAATATAAGTTTTGTCTGGTATTCGCCGATGATCGATTTAAAATATTTTATGTAAACACTTTAACGAGCATGCATGAGTAAAGGCGATAATTAATCCGTTATTCTTTAGGACCACGTGGCCGATTTAATTTTTGATATGGACTAAAATGCCGTAATAGTAAGTTCTGGATCACCAAGTTTTTCACTTAGGTGCTGAGAAAACATTGTGAACAAAGCCAATTTAAGAATTATTGAAACGAACATTTTTGTCTCACACACGGAGTAATTTTCGACCCATGGTTCTTTTGAGACTTATTTCCTCGTTGAGGAAAATCGGTCGAAATATCCCTGTGCTTGATTCGATTTCCTTACACGAACGGAACTATGTCAGCTTGAGTAACATAGCGCAGAAGGAATCCAAATGAGCGATGCATTGTTAGTAGCTTCCAAGCTGTAGAGAAGAAGATTATGGGATTCGCAGACGGAAATCATCCTGCGAGACGTTTTCTAAGAAAAATTAATGATTGAACATTAAACCTGCATACGCATTAAAATCCGTAACGTCATATCGTAAACTGCTCCAGGGTGTTTCAGAACAGACAAGATTAGTATTTCCACTGAACCTTCCCCTTCATAAATAATTAATAAACAAATATACGTGTAAACAATTTTTTTGCAAGTTTTCATATCGTAGGAAACTTACACACGCACTGCGGTGGCTGGACTGTTGCCAGATAAATAGTAACAAAAATAGCAATATCCACAGAAAAACCACGTACGAATTATAAATTTATGAGCTGTTAATAAACGTGGAAATATGCTGTTTCGTATGAATCACACACAATTTCCGTACAAATCACTCATCACTGTAAATTGCGATATTCACATACATATACATGAAATGAAAACCTATATCCTATTTAAATTTAACATAAACAAAAGCCTACCTACTACTTAGTATGTGAAATAATACTTTATCCAGCATGAATGTCACATTTAGTCTGTATTTCGTCGATAGTATCATATATTTTAAAGCCGACTTGGTCAAAAAGCTACAAGGTTTATCAGCAAACAACTTGAGAACCAAAGTGAGCATTTAGAGCAAATGAAGGATTCATAGAAATGTTTTATTTTAGAACTATCTTATTTTACAATATATTTATTTTCTACCATCATTCTTTATTGCTTATTGTCAACGAATAACTATCTCGTAACTTTTGTTTGGTGGAGGATTTTATCATTATAATGTTGCCCTTATAATGGAAAAATGTTCATATTCAAGGAGCAGATGAATTGCTTACAACTCTGAAATCACGTGTGTATAAATACCTGCTTTCTTTTTAAAATATTATAGAAAAAATAAAAAATGTCATAAATGGATTTATTTAGAAAGGAGACGAATGAAAAGACAAAATGAGAAGGATGATGAATCCCTTCTTCATAAAATTGTATTTATATTGTCTGGTTCAAAGATAAAAAAGTAACGTTCAAATAGTCAGTATACAAAACAAAATAGTATCCATAATAAAATTACTATACCGGATATTTTGGTGATCTGATGTATCCAGTACAACCTGAAATAATAAAAAATATGTGTATTAATATTAGTTCCTATTTTTTTATACGAAGATACTTTTAAACGCACCTTGATAATCGTTGTCGGGCTGTTGACTTAAACTCTTGCTTTAAAATAAATGTCCTAATTCCCATCAGGTAAGTTGCAACATACTTGCCCCAATTCATATTCCGTAAATCTATCTTAACCATATCACTGTCATTCAATATTTTCACCTTCCTCGCCAAGTCAGCATTCGTAGTAAAATATGAAACCGATGTAAACAGCTTGTTGCCATGTTTTAAAAGTTTTATCATTCTGAAATATCATTTTTAATTATTATTGTAGATGAACACAAAGATTGTTTCAGAAAGATTGTTCTCGTTGTTCAAGGATCGATAGAATACTCACATTGGTTTACTACCTCGCAGTCTTAAAAATGTATCTATGATGAAAGCAGGCAAAACATACGGAATTACACTCAGAACGTTGAAAATATATTTATTAGCTATCGTTGGACAATCCGGGTACCATAGCGTATCGTTCACTGGCATTTCTCTGCTATACTTCAACACGAACTGTAGCAACATTTACATTATTACAATTATTGTAATTATACTGAAAGCACAGTTTACTCTCATCCGAGTATCTCGGGAAACATTATAGAATTTAGATAAAATATTATGTTATATCACTACTTTTTTAAATTGAAGTATTGAGAGCAAAAGCAAACTTTTATTTATTTATTTTATTTGCGAATTGGTCACATTACTTAAATAAACTGAGTTTCTTGCAATACTGTAACAATTTAATTACATGAGTTGAAAAAGATTCGTAATAAATTTTACCCAACAGGGTTAGTGTTACTCGTGCAATTGTAAACTTTAACTTCGTGCTCATGATGCAGCGTGACATGGCATGCAGTACATATTATCGCGTCGACTACGAAATCGAGGTGCACGACATCCAATCTTGCATCTTTTCTACCCCGTATTGCTGATGCACATCCTCTATTGATTAGCAGAAAGATACCTGGTAACATTAAATTGGTTTTAGAAATTATTTGTGATTTTTGATTAGCAAAAACGTAGCACTGGATAGAGTGGAAAGAATTTTCGTAATTGTGAAAAACAACAAACTAGAACTATAATAATAATAATCTAGTGGAAATCCACCCATTTAGCTTCCCAGAAACCAAAAGATTAACTCTAATATTCTGAAATGTTAATTGAACAATTATCATTGAAACGGATTTCTGAAAAACCTGTTATTGCAGAAATATCCTCCAACCAACCAGAACATGGTTCTTCCATAGAGGCACCAATTACGCTTGTGGTGGGGAGAGCACGTAGAAGGGGCTACCGGTGTCAGTGAACATCTCATTGTTGCTTGTTTCTATTTCGATATTTTTAGATTTTAAATTTGTTCACTAATAATGTGTTTAGAATTTTGAGTCCGTTTATGGCTCGGACGAAAATTAGGAATTCTTTAGAAAATTCTGAATTACATGTCCTCCGCGAGCTGTAAACCTAATGACTCCGAGATCAGGTCAAATGCTCCGGGAAAACACCCAGCCGGGAAAGCACGATGGACTGACGAGACCCAACGACTGGTGGAGAAAATCAGCAACATACTAGGATAGTTCACCATCAGAAATCGTACTGTGCGGGTGAAATACTTTACTCTCAACAAGATCTTACCACCGCCGTGTTCATAACATCACACTTTACTTTAATACAAGTGCAAACACAGTGCTAGATTATTCTATTGATAGGTTAATATTAATAGGTTAATTAATAGATTAATAGGTTCAAAGACCATTAGTTTCAGAGTTACGAGATGTTTTGTGTATAAAAGTGTATAGCATATAGAAAACCAATTATTTGGTCTAATTAGTTGATGCAACGAATCGAAAACTGCTGCCAGAAGATTATGAAAATGTTGGAGATCTTGGAACATGTGCTTCTATGAGAGAACGCGCGAAAGTGAGTGTCAATATGAATTGGAACCATATTGAACATATGCTGTGAAGCTAATGTCTTATTGACAACCGAAAAAGTAATAGACCTTTTTGTTTGTTATTATATTCCAAAGGTATGTGTCCAGCTATCTTGTATGCCTTATATATGTATTCATAATGGTGCACATTGTATTAACAATAATTTTTTATTATGATATGGAAATTACCAAACTCTTTGTTACGTCCGGTGACACTTTACAGAAACCAATCCCCACCCCATGAGCGAGATGGCAGCTAGATGTCTACACATCCTTACTGCATACTCTCAATAGTCTTAAGGACCCACCATAAATCTTGGCATTTTATTCAAATGTTCTTTAAGTTCATTGTCTACTAGGAGAAGACACGGGAATGTTAGCTTTTCTCGCGTTCCACGCGGCTAGATTCCTGGTCCACCAATCTTCTTATTATCCAATCAGAAGCAATGTTCATTACCCTCATTTTCCCAGCCAAAATTGTTCTTAACGAATCAGTTCATTTCGTGTCCTTAGACACACCCAACATTGACCTTCCTCTGCCACAGCATCGTCACTAAACTTCACTTATTCCATATTTTTAGAATATTCACTATCTCCCGACTGGTTTCTTAGCTCTAAATCAATCAGTATATCTGAAGCCGTTATACATTTTTTGACCAGTCAATATCTAAGCTTACTTCGCGTATTTTACACTATAACTTTGTCTACCAATCGAAACCTAATTATACACTATCAATTTATATCTCTCTATAATTTATACTTGTTAATTCAGCGTATACTCAATTGAACCACCCCTATTATACTAACAGAAATACAGGGATCAGTTCGTGACGTCGATTATCTATTCGTAACGGGAATCTACGATTCTCGTTGACGCGCTATCATTCTATCGCGTCTCTCCGCGAACGGTCGAAATATAAAGAACATAGAGAATCTGTTCCTTGAAAGTTTCAGCTTATGCATCAACCATTCAATATGCATTACTGAATAGTAAATAATTTTGTAATCTTTATTTAGTTCTTACTACTTTGTATAATTTTCTTAGATTTTTATAATTTGTAATTAGAAACTTTTGTAATTCTTCCAATTCCAATATATGTACATACTGTGTATGTTTTTATATATAATATCTTACTAAGTAATTAAATCTCATCGAATTATATCATTTAGTTTTGTTGTAAAATGTTACACCATTTTCATGAAAATTCACATTCATATTGTTCAAGTGCCGCCCCTGGCGTTTGAACTTTACTTTTTTTTTTACAGGAGAAGCTCCGGAAGGTCATTAGAAAAAAAATTTATGTCTTAGAAATTCGTGAGAAGTTGGATGTCGCTGCAAAATAGAGACACTAAGGTACGGAAGGCAGGTTTTTCGCATATAGAAAGAAATATAACGATTTTTCAGATAAATGATTAGGTTGACAAATGTAGACTTTGGAAAAATCTACATAATAAGATGTATAAGGTTAGGAACCTTCCATATGATGATTTACAAAAGGATAGAAGTCGTTAAAATGTGTCTTCTCTCATTCGTATGCTATTCGACATTCGTAATGATAAAAGGAGTGCGCTAATGAATTCACTCAAACGAGCTTTAAAATTTCGTGAAACTCTTCGTTTAGAAATTGCGTAAGTTACTGATTGATTTTGAATATAAATGCAGACATCCTTTCTAAGCAATGTCATAAATGAATTTATTTAGAAATAACACGAATGAAAAGACAAAATGGAACTGATAACAAGCCCCTTCTTCGTAAAATTGTATTTATATTGTTTTTGTTTACAGGAGAAAAACATAACGTTCAAATGGTCAGTACTCAATACATAACATTATCCATATCAACATTATCATACCAGATATTTTGATGATCTGATTTATCCAGTACAACCTGAAATAACCGAAAATATATGTATTTATATTAGTTTCTATTGTTTATACTACGACACCTTTATACGCACCTTGATAATCGTTGTCGGGCTAGTGAGTTAAAATCATCTTTCAGAATAAATTTCTTAATTCCCATCAGGTAAATGGCAACATACTTCTCCCAATTCATATCCTCCAAATCTAGTTTGACCTTATCGCTGTCGTTCAACATTTTTACTTTTCTCGCTAAGTCGGAACAGTTATCTCTTTGGAAAGTCCATTCGTGCAAGATGAAATATTGTAGCGATGCGAACAGCTTATTGCCATTATTTAGAAGTTTCATCATTCTGAAATATTATAGTTATTGTTACAGATGAAGACAGAGGCTATCCCCGAAAGATTGTTCTCGTTGTTTGAGGATTGGTAGAATACTCACATTGGTTTACTACCTCGGAGTCTTAAAAATGTATCTATGACGAACGCAAGCAAAACATGTGGAATTACACTCCGAACATTGTAAATATATCTATTAGCTATCATTGGACAACCCGGGTACCATAGCGTATCCTTCATTGGGTTTTCTATGCTACACTTCACCATGGCATCTTTCATCTGACCACATCTTGCCAATTGAAACAATTACATTTATACAATTAATCGAATTAAGCTTAAAGTAAACTTTATTGCTATCCGAATATCTCAGGAAATATTATGCAATTAAATAAGTATTACATTATATTCACTATTTTTCTAAATTAACGTATTGAGGTCAAATGTGGACTTTTGTATTCTACGTTTGTTTGCAATTCCATTGTCCACGTTACTTAAATAAACTGAAACTTTTGGAATACTCTAACAATCGGATCAATTAGTTGAAAAAAATTCGTAATAACTATTACGTAAAAGGGTATGCGTTACTCGTGCAGTTGTATACTTTAACTTCATGATCATGATACAGCGTGACATGCCATGCAGTACATATTATCGTGTCGACTACGAAATCGACAGGCACTAGATCCACTCTTGCATCTCTCCTACCTCGTATCGCTGATGCACATCCTTTGCCGATTAGCAGAAAGATACCTGGTAACATTAAATTGGTTTAGAAATTATTTGTAATTTTTGATTAGCAGAAATGTAATGCTAAATAGATAGGAATGAATTCTCGTAATAGCGAGCAACAACAAATTTGAATTACAACTAACCGATTAAATCCACGTTTGTGAAATGTAAGGTGTATTGAGCAATTTCTATTGAAGAATATCTATTAAAATACCTGTAAATCCAGAAATATTCTGTATCCAACCAGGATATGGTTCTTTCAGAGAAGGACCAATTATGCTTGGTCGTACTATCGCAACTGGCAGGTGTTTACTATTGCTTGCTGCAATCTGCTCTGCTAAATTCTTACTGAATGTGTATGTATTTGGATACGTTTTTAAAATGCTATTTTCTATTAGCTTTATCGAAGTTTCATCGAGTTTGTCACACATATCGATTACCGCTGAAGGATTCAAGCTTGTACTGCAAATTCAATAATAAGTGAAAATATTCTGCAGGAAATAATTCTAATTATAATATTCGTATGCGTATGGAACTACGTATGCGTATAATTTATTCTCACGTATAAACTTTTTCCTCAATCTCATCTAGGTTCGCATTACTATAAGCTGTGCTAACGTGGACAAAGCCAATTGGATGCTTTAGTTCGTTCCAAAGTTGGACGACACGGGCGGTACCTTTCGTATTCACATTGACAGCGACGTGTAACGGCTCGTTGAAGCTCACAGTGGCCGCGGCGTGAAACACTATGTTTACTTTTTCTTGCAACAGATTTCTATCTTCTTGCGAAACACCTAAATCCGGCAGACTCACGTCACCTTTCACGGCATAAACTCTGCTGAAAAGTGAGGGGTTCTTTGCTTTAATGCCATCATAAATCTGAAAACGAAAATTCCAGATGTGGGAGTTAATCAATTTGGCTCCTGACAGGCTTAAACATTGAACGAAACAAGAATATATTTACGAACGGGATCATCCATGATCTTCTTAAATCGTTCTTCTATCGTTTCGTTCGTTTTTGGACGAATTAGTATATAAATGGCAGCGATGCGTGGACATACGCGCATCAGTTTTTCCAGAAGACCTTTTCCAAGGAAACCGGTTACTCCAGTCACAAGAATCCCACTACCGGCGTAGAATTCTTCGAGAGTATTCGTCTTAATCAACCTTTTATTGATCGAATTTTCATTCCCTTCTTTATTAATTGTATCCATGTTTCAGAATCTTCACACTTGCAGTCCCTATATTTGCCACTGAATTATCAAATAGAAAGTTGGAAAGTTCTTAAAATAATGTACAAAATTTGATATAGTTGTAATCTCCACTTTAAACAATCCTTTTTACTCTTTCCTTTGGTTTCTTTATTTTTTGTTTTATTTGTTTATGTGTGGATATTGCAGTATTCAGTGACCGGTATTTCGTGTGGAAAATAGTTGCACCTCGTGAATACTTGTATGTGACCTTTCTGTGCACCCATGGGGGGGGGGGGATGAGCACAGTGCGTTGGTGAAATCTATATAAACATTATTTATATGTGCTGTAATGCACTAATTATATATGAAGGAAGAGCACTCATATCTTCGATATGCCGTTATAGATTTCAATAAGTAAACGGGTCGAATCTATAATCGACGATTTTTCTTAGAAAACGTCACGCAGAATGGATTACGATTTCGAATGTCTCGATCTCCTTTTCTATGACTCGTATGAGGGAAGCAGTCGCTCACGTTAGTTTGATTTGAGGATCACTCTATTCCCCGCTGCTTTACCTGACCGATTTTCGTTCGTGTCAGGAGATTTGCTCGTGCACAGTGATATTTCAGACGAAATTTAATTGTAATTTTAATTATAAATATAATTTAATAATGTTAACTTCAAGAATGTGTAAACAAATACTCTGTTGTCACGTCTCGCGCTCTATACGATCCATTACATGATACTTCTTAAAAGGATGAGAGATACGACGCGTTCAAATACTTCAATATCACATAAAATATAAACAAGTACACAACGTTATTATTGAACAAAATTAAAATCTAAGATTATCGAAATAGAAACAAGGAAGAATGAGACGTTCACTGACTCGTACCCTACGACAATGCGCAGCACAATAAGCAGACAGTGAAAGATATGATGCTATGACCTTCTCATACAGCATCAACAACTACAAACAACGAGAACGCGCCAAAGGATCTAATACCAGCATCAACAAGCTAACCACGTGTTCTCCAGAGTATGAACTATGATCAGTAAAAACTAATACCTATTATCTGCAAAAAGAATGCAGCAACAAGGACTAGTAAAAAAAGGGAATCTGAGAATAGTGTCGCTCTTTCGAAATGTGCGATAAGTTTTTGAAACATTGCTATTCAATCGTTTGCCTTATTTCAAAAATTAACGAACGAGGATCGATATAATCAAAACAGCTTAACGACTACTTCTGATGGCAGCAACTACCGGTTCTATATAGATATAATTCGAAACACCCCAGATTCGACATGTAGAGTAACACGTAACGGTCATGAACAGCGAGTATCAACATCAGATCGTAACTGTATATAGTAGAACGTTAATAGCGTTCACAGTTCGCGATATCAATCGAACAATTGCAACCTGACTGATTGCCAATAAGTTGAGAATTCGCATCATGCTCCGCACATATTTTATTAGCGTTCATGTACAATGTATTTTAATGTATCATTTCCTTTATTAGATTCAGTTGCATTGTGCAACAGCTAATGAAATGATAATGAACAGGTGCCTTTTCAAACGAACGTATTGGAGAAGTGGCCTCAATGACAGAGCACAAACAAATTAAAGCTCATCGCAGTTAATTATGTTGAAGGAATTATGTGACTTAGTAGCCAAGAAGATACGAAATCCATAGATATTTAAGGGAACTGTCAATCAATCTTAAACTGTGCTTGAATAAATGAAATTTCATATGAAAGTGATTTTTCCGTTATCCGTACAGTTTCTATATGTTCCAAGAGATACTTTGACGCAGAAACTAAATAATTGTCAGGTACATTTATAAAGAAAGCGATAAATAAAATAATAGAGATGAATTTTATCACGAAGTATACTTCGGTTTATTTGCGTATGTTTCACTTTATTTTATTAAAAGCATGGTTTCTCTACCACTTAACACATTGACTGTCACGACTCCCGTATTCGAGTGTCGCTTATTTGACTACTTGCGAAGGATTATCGTAGTTATTTGAAAAAATATTCCAGAGGAAATGATAAAAATATTGAATTGTTATAAAAGTAATACGAAAATGGTTTATTTAAAAAATTATTTAGAATGTAAAGCTTTAAAGCATTCTATACATAGCTGAGGTTTGTCGGGACAACTTGGAAAATAAGATTTCTATGTTTGTGTCTTTGTTCGGTCCATTCGAGGTCTTTTATTTGCATAACATATTTTGCATGCGCGTCTAATGCTTCTTCCAGAATGATTTTTCCGAACGGCGATATTATGCTGACTTCGTCGAAGACAAGGGTTTTTGTATTTTCAGACAACCCTAATAACTTTGCAGATAATAACTTTCTAAATATTCTAATATCTATATCCCTTCTTGTTGCAATTTTGGAGACCGTTAAAGAGTTTACAACAGAAATTCCCAGAAGGAGTTGAACGCCAAGTTTTCTGTACCATTTGATTCCTTTTCTAATTTTGGTGGCATAAGAAACCATTTGGTCGCAATAATCTATACCACCCTTTCCTTCATTATATTCAACAACAGCCAGTGGTTTTAATATTGCGAACAAACGAAACGAGAGATCATTCATGAGACCACCATTTGAGCGTCTCGCATTACTAAAATATCGATGAGAGTACCAGTACCAAAATATTTCGCATGATTAATATAGTCTTCGCGGAGTGTATTTTCAACTTTCATAAATACGAGAAGTCGAAGCAAGTCCTAACAATAAATTGTGAAATACCGCTCATAATCTCAATTTTTTCCAGAAAATAGCCAAAGTTTCAGGCAACTATCACATAAAATCGAATGTTCCGATCACATTTACTGATTAGTTATAAATTATTGAAAAACCACAATAATGAATCACTTTTACTGCGTAAAGCGTAGAATAGAAAATAAATATTTGAGAATTCAAAAACTTCATTTAAACCATTGAAGTAATTTATGATCCGATGGTATTTTTGGTAATATATTTGGTATATTGGTAATGATGATTAATAGTTAAAAGAAAACACGATTGAAATATAGTATGATAAGGAGTTGCTTCCTACCTGTTGCTATTTACACTCTGTATTCTTTACCAAAGATCAAATAAAATGCCTCTTCACGATAATGAATACCGCCACGTCTGTCACAGTACTGTAACGATATTCGACGTGATGATCCACTAGAAACTCCTACTTTTAATAACATCACCCTACTACTGAAACTGAGTATTATTATGCATGCATGATTCGGAAGGTTACATTTGAATAGGGTTACATTTTTTGTCGAAGATGCTACTAAACGTTATACATATACATATATGGTTTCCTCACTCGTTAATGTTAATAACGTATTTATATTCCGACGTGTTTTTTTTAGTAGACATTAGCGTCGCCACCGATCAAACCTACAAACACCTGAATAGATGACACGACAATAGCAGTGACCATCAATGCTATAATTCGAGAATATCTATTGAAACTAATAAGCATTATGATTTTTGAACATCCATATTTTTGTTAATTTTTTTGGATTACATGCATTTCTAATTTTATGGTGGGCCAAGTTCAGTAGTGTCAAATTTAAAGAACTTGGTGCTGCATGAGAAGTGGGTCTGTTTTCTGTTAGTAATAATACACACGTTTCATTGGAAAGTTGGCCAACTAGTCGAATATGACGTGAATCGTGAGGAATAGCGTATGGAACAGATAGAGTTTACGCCTTTGCTTTGACTTTGTACGGTTTGCCATGAAGTCGTAAACGTAAAAACAGCAAATATAATGCATATGTCATTGATACCGGCACGTAATTCCATTATTCATTAATTATTTCGAGTTAGAACATAAGGTTTCTTGCTAGCCCAAATTGCGTCATTTGATGATTGAGGTATTACTCGCTTTACACTTACCCTCGGTACATCCTGCACGATATACAAATGTACTAAATATTACGCGACGTCTTAATGCATTTCGTAATATTCTAATAAATTTCATGAACGATGAAACTGAAAGGAAGCAGCATTGAACGCGCAGGGAGCGGAGAAGTGGTAAGCTGTCGGAAAACGACCAGTGGAGAGCGAAAAGAGGGTGAACGCGGAATTTTATTCAATCACTCTGTTATGTCGTACGAATAACAGAAAAAATAATTGGAAAATGTGTCACCATACTCATAAGTCATATTGATATGCGAATGTATTCACCGAACAGTAGTTTCAATGTACTAGCTTTACCGTCCGTTTTACGGTGATTGGAAAATGAAGAATAACCCGATCCTTATTTAATAATCACAAATCTGATTACAGGTGCACGCTCGCACGAATGCATATGCACACATGACGTGCAGCATCAGATTGACGGTCTAGTAATATATCCATAATTTATCATTTTAGCCAAGAACACATGCATCGGACTGTTCTGTTAAATTGTTCATCTTGTTATACATACATCATGACCAACTGGTTATATAAAATCCCTCTCAAATGTATGAAATAACATTTCGTGAAATTCATCCATCCTTTTCTGAAATGCATAACGTGGAACTGTAAAACAGTTACATCCTCTCCGATTTCGATGACTTTCGAACACTTATCGACTTATCGTCAGTACGATTCTAAACAACTCTTTCCTATACATGTAACTGTCAGGCGTCTGTAGTGCCTGAGATAGTTGGAAAAAGTGGTCGATACCACTACAGCGAATTATATGTATAATTGTGCGTCCGTGACTGAGTACGTGCTAAGATTTGTTGGCCGCCCACCCTTTCTTTATAGTATATACAGGGTGTTCTGCTACAAGTGTGAAAAAAAGAGGTGATTCTTGCAGCTAGAATAAGATAAAGAAATCAAGAACAAAAAAGTTGTGTTTTCGGATTTGTTGTTTAATTATTGACAATTAACCGTTTCGCTAATAACGCTAGATATAGCCGGCGGCCACGAAGTGACACTTAGAGGCCAAGAGCGCCTATAACCAGCAGCGTCGCCAACTAATTTACGTCTAGCAGCGCATTTTCTGAGTTCCGCGCCAAATATTTTGCACAACCGAATTCGCGTTTATACATAGTTTGATTTTTAATTTGTTTCGCCTATCATAAAAGAATAGTTAATTAAGAAAAGTATAACAAACTTTAGACACAAAGGTTCGAAGAATTTGTATACTGGTACGTCCGGTCACTCTCTGAAGGTATTCTTATTTCTTATAAGTATTATAATTTGCGTTTCATTTTAATATACCTTTCAGATTCTACACTGTTCCAAGTGTTTTCTAAAAATCTGAGAAAGCTATAAGTGTTGAACATATTTGATAAGTCAGAAACTGCTTCGGATGAAAGAGATTGAATATACTAAATACCACAGATTCTGATGATTCTGTAGTAGAGAATATTAACGCGCAAAGGATAATTTTACCAAATATCATATGGACGACAGAAAAATTTGGCCCCAAAATTTTACCGTGCGAAATACGAGTACTCAAGCAGTCATAAATTATGCATGGAACATTACAAATTATTTTCAGTCCTCTGTTAGCGAAGACATGGTAGAGTGTACTGTTGAAAAGACAAACATTTGATGGCGCAAAAAATAAAAAGAATAACAATAATGTAATAAGTGATACAGTGATCATTTATTTATTTTGTTTCATAGGTATTTCTCATTTAATGACAAGAAACAATAAGCTATCGTTACCAGAATACTGGAGGAAGGATAACCTCTTGAAAAGCGATATCTATGCCGCAATAATAAGCACAGAGCGCCACTTATTACTGTTACAAATGTTACATTTTAGGAACGATAATGTATCCAATTCCGCAGAATCCGAAACTTAATTCATCAATCGCGAGGAACGTTTGCAGGTACATTTTACCCTTATCGCAATCTATGTATAGACGAATATCTGATCGTGGATGTAGGGACACTGGCATTCAAAAATTCATTGCATCAAGAAGAAATTAGATTTGATATAAAATCCTTCCGTTTTGTGACCGTAACGACGGGTTATCTTTAGGATTTCCTTATTTATATGGGATCTGGAATTAAGAGAGAACCCCAACATATTGATAAATCGGCAAGTGCTGTAATGCACCTTCTGGAACTCCATTTCGTCCAAACGTCACGCTCTTTACGAAGACAACTGATATACAGGTCTTGCCTTATTTAGTATACTGCAAAAAATCGCACATACCACGAGTGTGGAGACTGTTCACAGAAAAATCGTAATGAAAATGGCAATGTCCACAGAAAATATACATGTGCATTAAGTATTCTTAAGGAATCTACTGATTGTGGCCGTACGATATTTTCCATAGATCACAAACGAGTTCCATAAAAACTACTGATCACTGCTTATTACAATGCACACACATGCGCATGAAACAGAAGGTCAGGAAACACGAAAACTACAAAAAATTAGTTAATCTTATACTTTAGAATTAATTAGAGCATTATGAAGTATTATGAAGTACCGCGTAATAATACACATCAATGTACAGCTAAATGAAAAATTATGTGTATCGCATTGAATAGCTCTCTTAAAGTTTTCGTATTTGTTGTCGAAATGATACTATTCTTGCAAGTCAGTTCTACTGATTTTTAAACACATCTGGAGAGCAGTCTGTTCGTTTACTCAATAGGCATACTCAACCACGTTTTTAACACATTGCATATGGATCAATCAATGTCTTAAGCAATCAGAGACAAATGTTCTTGTTACGTTATCAAAGTAAGGAAACCTTGCGCATTCTTGTGACAAATGATGAGCAAAGCAACTGAATGTTCACATTCTAAGTAGATGAAAACAATCAGTCAGTATAGCCAGAACATCAGCAGATCTATGCCGATCGTCTACCGTACCTTCTGAAGTGTTTTATTGTTGTGCATTTTGTTATTTCAAGGTTCCTGTTTTAATTTGTAAAGAAACAGCTTTTATAAAAATCATTTACATTTCCAAACTGTCGCTGATAATTTATAATATAAATTATTTTATGAAATAGGCCCTAATTCTATAAAAGTAGCAAAATGATATATCGATGTAAAGAAAATGAAAGTCAAAGTGAATGGTTGATTTATGATTTGTATTATTTATATAATGGTTGATTTATATTATTTGATGATTTATTATTTACGACACTTCCGACGAAAATGAATTTAGTCTGATTGAACATAGAAGAAGACTGAATAAGAAATATGGTATTTCAGACGAAAGTGAAGATTCGGAGATAGAGACTGATGAGCCTACAATTAAAGAATGAACAGATTTTTTTTTTTTTTGTTTATTTTGGTTTTTACAATTTGTCCTGAAGGACATTTGGTAACGTATTATATCATAGTGATCAGGAAAAAAAAAATAAAAATAAAGATATAGCATGTGGGTGGCTACTCCCAGCGGGGTGCCATCATTGTGTTTGCTAGGTTATACCTTTTATGAGATCTATTGGGTGTTTCCTTTTTAGTCTTCTTGCAATCTTTGTTGTTTTGTTCGTTTGCGCTTACAACGGGTTCGGGTATGTTTCTATTCTTTCTCTGTACTTTCTTGCGAGTCTGGTAATCTCCTCCTTGACCGTTGGTATTCCCAGGTCTTTCCGTATGTCCTCGTTTCTAACGTACCATGGGTCGTTTACTATTGTTCTAAGGATTTTGGCTTGTATTGTTTTGGTTATATGACTCATTGTTGCTGTTCCCCATAGTGGAATTCCGTATGTCCAGATTGGTTTTATGATTATTTGGTATATTTTTAGTTTGTTTTCTGTGCTTAGTTTGGATTTTCGGCTTGTTAACCAGTGCATTTGTCTCCTTGCTGTCTGTATTTTGTCTATTATTGATTTGATATGCTGTTTCCATGTGAAGTGTGTATGTATGTGAAGTCCAAGGTATTTGACTTCCCTTGTTTGTGTTATTCGCGTGCCGTTCAGGAAGATGTTTGGTGTTATCTGTTTTCTCAGTGTGGATGATATTGGATTGCAATTGTCAGAGTTAGCTTTAATTTGTTTGTCTTGTAGCCACTTTTCTATTTTTGTGATGTGTTTTTGTAATATTGTGACTGCTGTTACAGGGTTAGTGTGCCTGACTAGTACGGCTGTGTCGTCCGCGAATGTCAGTATTTTGCTGTTGGTAGTTGTTGATATGTTGGCCGTGTATAGTGTGTATAATATAGGTCCTAGGACGCTTCCTTGCGGAATCCCTGCCTTGATGTCCTTGAATTCGGAGTACGCGTCCTTGATTTTTATTACGAAGGTTCTGCTGCTCAGATATGATTTTATTAATTGGTATATCTGCTCCGGGAATTGTTTCTGGATTGTTTGCAGTAGGCTTTCGTGGTTTATTTTGTCGAATGCTCTCTCTATGTCCATGAATAGGGCTGTACAATATTGTTTGTTTTCTATTGTGTGTATTATTTCGTTGACAAGCCTGTGCATTTGTTCTATGGTGGAGTGTTTGTTTCTGAATCCAAATTGATAGTCTCGTATTAATTTTTCCTTCTCCATTATTGGTTTTAGTCGGGCGTATATGACCTTTTTTCTAGTATTTTGGAGAGCACGGGAAGTAGTGATATTGGTCTGTAAGATGCTGCTTCGTGTGGGTCTTTGCCTGGTTTGGGTAACATTATGATTTGTGCCTGTTTCCATAATGTGGGATAATATTGTATTCTTAGTATTGCATTGAATATTATTGTAATTAGCCGTATCGCTTTTGGAGGGAGGTTTTTCAATATTTTGCCATTGATTAGATCGATTCCTGGTGCTTTGTTATTTTTTGTTTTTTCTATTATGTTTCTTATTTCTTGTGCTGTTGTTTTGGGTATGGTGTATTGCTTGTCGATTGCAGTGCTAGTGGCTATCGCGTCGTCGTCCGTATGGCTGTTGTGGTTGCTGTTATTGATGTTGTGTGGTGTAAATGTGTTGCATAGGTGGATGGAAAATTCTTCGGCTTGCTCTTCGTTGCTTCTTGCCCATGTGTTGTCTGCTTTTCTGATTGCTGGGGATGGTTTTATCGCCTTCTTTATTTTTTTTGTGGCTTTCCATAGTGAATAGTTGTAGTTCTCGTGTGCAGATAGTGACTCTATGAACTTTGTGAATTCGTTGTTGTGCTCTTTTATTTTGTTTTTTATTTCCTTTTCGAGTTTGTTTAGGTGTCTTTGTTTTCTTTTGTTCTATGTTTTTGCCATTTTGCTTTCGCTTTTCTTTTTTCTCTAATTTTTTCGAGGATGTCTGATTGGATTTGCTTCGTTTGTTTAGTGGTAGTTTCAGGTTTAGTGGTTGCCCGTGCTGCTTCTTGTATAGTTTCTGTAAGTGTTGTTACAGCTTGTTCGATGTGTTCAGGCGTTTTCAATGGAATGTTGCAGTTGATTTTGCTCTCGATTATTTCCTTGAATGTTTGCCATTTGGTGGATTTGTTGCATAGTGTTACTGAGTTGTTGTAAAGTATTGGCTTGTTTCTGTATGTTATTATTATGGGTGTATGGTCGGAGCTAAGCTCGAGGCTGGGTGCTATATTTATTTTATTTCCATTTAGTCCCTTTGTGACTGCAAAGTCGAGTAGGTCAGGGATTTTGCTCAGGTCTGTCGGCCAGTATGTCGGTCTTCCTGTGGATAATATATTGGGGTTGTTTTTCCTGATGTGGTTTTCCAGGGTTCTGCCTCGAGGTGTAGCGATTCTTGATCCCCATGATGTGTGCTTTGAGTTGTACTGCTGCGATATACTTGTCGCCTAATTGTTGGAAGTATTCTTCCCACATTTGTGCTGTTATTTTGTGTCGCGGTGGTGCATATACTGCTAACAGCTGTAGACGGTTGCTGCTAGTTTCTACGGTAACGGTGGTTGCCTGTATGTGTTCGTTGCTAACTTGGCTGTGTAGGTGGTGTTTAATGTCGTTTCTTATTATTACTGCGGTCCCTCCGTGTGCTTTTCCTTAGGAGTGCTTGGTATCGTATATGGTATAGTACGGTATTTTTATGTAGCTTTCTGTTGTTGAAGTGCGTTTCTGATACGAGTAGTATGTCTATGTTGTTGTGATACAGGAATGTTTTGGTTTCAAGGGCTCTTTGTTGTAGGCCGTTAGAGATCCAGGCTGCTATTTTTAGTATGTCCATTTTTATTTTCTGCTTAGCATGTTTGTTAGCAGTTGTAACATAACTGTGATTTGTTGCGTTTGCTGTTTGAGTACTGCGTTTTGTTCGCTTATCATTTTTGTTATCATTTCGGTGTTTTTGATGGATTGCTTTAGTAGTTTTTTTATTTCAGTAGCGTGATTGGTGCTATTGTTCTGGTTTTGGTTGGCTACGGGTGTTATTTGTTTGATTACTTGCGCGTAGCTTCGACTACCAGAGGTATTGGTGTTATTGTGGTTGACATTCGTTGTGTGCTGTACGTTTGTTGGTGTCTCAGCTTCTGCCCTGTCTTGTTGTGTGTGGTGGTAGTTATATGTCCTGCTTCGAAGCGGCGGAAACAGTTTGCGTTGAAGTATTTTTCTGGCTGGACAGCCTTTGTAGCTGGCTGGGTGGTTTCCGTTGCAGTTGTAGCACTTTACCTCGTTTATTTTTCCCGTGTATGGGCAATACGTTGTCAAGTGCTTTTCTGCGCATTTGACACACACCGGGTTTCTGTTGCAGTAGTTTTTTGTGTGTCCATATTGTTGACACCGCATGCATTGTGGTATGTCTTTTTTGTGTTTGGGTGGTTCGACTGTAATAATTGTGTTTAGGATTTGTTTGATTTCGAAAATTTCCTTGTTAGTGTTATTCGGTTCGAGTTCAATTAGGAGTAGCGGTAGTGGTTGTTTAGTGTCAAATCTTGTTATGTTATCTATTACCCTTACCTGGTGCCCGATTTTGGTTAGTTCCTCACATATGTTGCTTGTATTTGCCTTTGGGTGTAGTCCTCTGATTACTGTTTTATATCTTTTACCGATTTTGAGCTGTTAATTATGGTATCCAGCGTTTTTTTTCCTTTAGCACCTTTGTCACTTTTCTGTAGGTTTCTGGGGTGTTGGTTAGCAGTTTTACCTGGTCCAGTTTTAATTGTTTAATGCTGTAATTTTCTTTGCCTGTCGTGTTGTTCAGCAGTTTGAGGAGGGGATCTATTATCTGCGCATCGATGTAGATTGGTGGTGGTTTGGAGTTGTGTGTTATTGGTTTCTCAGTTGGGTCTGGTTCCTTCTCTTTTGATAGTGCGTTGCAGGAGTTTAGTAGAGGAATTTCTTAGAGCCATTGTTGTCTTTCTGTTTCTACAGCCCTCCTAACATTTGTGTTTGTTGTTATTTTCCTTTTCTTTGCTGAGAGTTACAACCATCCAGCTTTCATTCTGATGTGATAGATCGTTGTTGGTGGTTTTTCTCTCGTCACCCGATTGTGTGATTTCCATTTCCGTTTCTTTTGTGACTGTGCATTCATGAGCATCTACAGCTTTGTTTATGGCGTGTGTTTCGCCGTTGTTCGATATCCTGAGCGGTGGCACCCGTTACATTGCCTTGCTTTCCCCACTTGTCTGGGGCACTGTTTTGCACGTCCGATTTCGACGGAGAGTCGTCACTCTTTGTGAATTTTACTGGGCACTAGGCATACGTCTGTACTCTTCAGCAGTCGAAAGGGAACTGGGGAATGAACAGATGAGGATACATTTCCAAATCTGGAACCTTTTGAAAGAATTAGTGTTACGTCGACATCATTACAAAGAAACTGCAGTGTGAAGGAAGCTGTTGATTGTATATTTGGCAATGAATTTTTCCAAATTATTTCTGAAGAAACAAGTCGTTATTATTTACAATATGTACATAAATATAAGGCTAATTTTAAACAAGGAAAATGGAGGAATGTCTCATGTTCAGAAAAATTTGTTCCACCTTACTGATCAGTATCTATCATATTACTCACTATTGAGAAAAACAATTAAATGGCCGAAAAATGTAGTATTATATCTCACCAACTGCGGCCTGTCCAATGCATTCATGTTCTATAATTTTTGCAATAATGAAAAAATGAAATATAAAGATTTTCTACTTGCTGTGATGATATTGTGGGCGACGGAAGAAAAATCAGCGGATACAGTTATGGATATGGAACAAAGTATTTCAAATACAACAAATCATCTACGCATCGACCCACCATATAGACTCTCTGGTAATATGAAACAGTATACACTTGAACCAATAACGAGTAAAGGCAAAAAGAAGTTTCCAACTAAACAATGTAAATTCTGTTTGTCCAATGGAAAAAGGAGCGAAACAAGATACTGTTGCAAATCGTTCTGAACACCATTGCACAATGGAGTATGCTTTACCACATATCTCACTCGAAAGCATTATTCAAGTTTGTGAAATAAATAATATTTAAAATGTAAAAGATTTTATATAATTGTAGAGAATTGTGGATCTTAATTGCCGAAATAAAAGTAAAGAGACACGATGATTACACTTAGAATTCATATTAAAATAGTTTTAGATTTATTTAATAAACAATTTCCAGGATCTTCGTCGATATACATTTGTACGCGTCTCGGCACTTTCTTTGTCTTACCATCTTCCATACCAGACTGCCAATGGAGCAGTCACATTCATCTGTTTTTCGAGACGCCGCGCACGCACATACTTCAACTCAGTCATATTCACATACGTGTGTCACTACTTCACGGTCAATGTTGTCTAGCACATAAGATTATACACATCTCACTAATAATAAATAGATGTATAAAATATATAGTAATTTTTAAGTACACTTTATGTGAATGCAATTCTAACTGTAAATTAAAAATGTGCATATATGCATCTTATTGCTTGCCAAGCATGCTTCTGCAGCGTTCAAAAGTGTACCCGCCATACGCAATGTGTTAAAAGGACCACTTGAGATATCGTGACTGTTCCTGAGTAATTTCGAGAAAGTCATACAGAAAAAGGCGGAAGCGTTGGTGAAGAATATCGTAAATTCTTCTTTGTGAATAAACTCTCCACTATTGCCTCGATACCTAACATACTTTAGCGGCTTTTGAATTTGGTTAGAGGGTAGAATAGTTCTAGTAGGACAAAATCATTTCGACATCCAAGGAGAAACGTTAGGAGAACTATATAAACATAAAGTTGAATTTAATCGTAGTCGTAGTATAGGTTTACATTATGCCGCTGTAGATCTTTTAAGTCTTTCTTATTTTTAATTGCATGAACTTCTTTCCTCTATTTCTTGTATTGTTTGTGATGTAAAAAAATTTTATTTAGTTCTAACTCGACTGATTTGGGCATGCGGTGTTTGTATGTAGTTGTATGTAGCATACTATGTTTGCAAAAGAACACAGGTTATACTGAACATTTACTGCAATATAAAGCGGCTGTTGTATTTTTTACAATTTTTCTGTGAGCAATCTAGACAATCGCGGTGCGTGCGTGAACTTTGTATAAATATTATTAATATATGCTTTTATTGATTAATTATTTCGGAGGCAAATTATTATCTCCGAATACCGTAATCTTTTTTCTACAACTTGTAACCTGCTGCCCATGTATCGTTCCATTTAAGGTTCAATATGCACTCTAATGCTCAACTTCACTTATTTTTGTTCGTGTAAGGAGGTTTGCTCGCACGCGAGAATATTTCGGTTGATTATTAATAGTCGATAATTGGAAAATGATTCCGAAAACGCTACATCTTGTATTTATCATTTTCGTCTCATTTTGGTTTCAAATATCACCCCTTACATTTTTTCTTTTATGTCTGTAGCTAAACACTCTGCATATGAGCGAGTATTAGACTACACCATGTCCACAACTGCATATAAGGGGTGTTAAGACAGTTCGCGGAGAGCCGCGGTCGCGAGGAAAATGCGTCAGCGAGAGGCGTAAATTCTCGCTACGATTCGTATAATCGACGCCGCGAAATAGTCGCTTCCCTTGTTTCGATTAAAATAACAGGGGTGGTTCAATGAATTTAACACTGTGTTAACAGGTTAATATATCGTGTATATTCAACAATAAATTAAATTATAATAAAAGCGTCACAAATTATTTAGCGATGAATACAGTTAATCCGTTACAGAAATTCGACTCGATTTTCGATATTTCTCGATATTCGTTAGACTTAGCAACATTATTCGTCAGATCTCTCGATGTATGCAGTATGAATTTACAAATGAGACTGATTGCCCTTAGAGCGATTCTTTGTCTTTCGGGGAGACAAACTCCACTACGCTCAGAACTCGCCAACGCTCGTGCCGATGATCACGTAGGCTGACTTCCTTGTGAGAATAAAATAACGGTCCGAAATCGACGGTTCCAGAACTCGCTGCTTGGTGACAACTATGCGCTCTTCGATACATTGTATGTTTTTCGTCGGGCAGGTAAGAAGATATATCTGCGACGCTGGAGGACTGCGAGCGACGGTTAGAAATACGATCTATTAAGCCTCGCGGCGTAACAAGGGGCGACAAGAAATGTCTCTTACAACTCAGTTAGAAGAAAAGTCCAGTCCGAATCCGTGAAGTACGGACGTAGGATATAACACATCTCTTAACCGATCGAAGTAACAATAATCAATTTTACGTAAGACAGACTATGGTCACTGACATTCGATATGGCTATTCCATTATCGATTACTCGCCGACAACTACTATAGTTCACACTACTACAGATCACAGGTTCAGAAAACAGTGATAGGATAGACAAGACATCCTGCATGCCACAGCCATGGAAACGAAAACCAGATAGTAACGGCAAGTAGTCAACACTCTGTTGTCATAACACTCTTGATTATTACTGTTGAATTCGTATAATAAATTTTACTATCATATCTAAAGTCCGAATTTCTCACCTTACTTGCGTCACGTTCAAACTACGACGTGAGGAGACCATCGGTGATTTCGTGATTTCCTGTGTCTTCTACGTGACAACAGCGAAGGCGGTTGATTAGTAATGTCTGTATGGATCTTCATGTGAATTGGTCATCGTTGTTGTATACTATAGATGATATTTATTGATACAAATGTGATTATTACAGAGTTTAACAAGCAATAGCGGCGATTGGATAATCGAGATGTCGATGACAATGAATTTAGGTTCTATAACGAATTCACGGTCAACGGGATGACGAATGCGATTTGATACAAGATTTTGGTATCACTCAACGTACTTGTCCACTGTACAAGTAGAACTTATCGAACTGAATCTTAGTCCAAGTGGAACTGCCCTTATATACTCCCCTCTGTACCTCCTTGTACCCCTCGGATCAGATCTTACTTGTGATTTATGTCTCTCGCGATAATGTAACTCACTACTTGCAAGTCACTCCTACTACAATTAACAACGTGAACTTGTTAATAACTTGTGACAGCACTCGACCGCAACTTCCACAGGATGGCGGCAGCGCAGTTTAGCGCTTTTGGTTACGAACGTTCGGCACCTGGGTTGAAATCCCGGCGCCCGTAAGTCCGATTTTCCTTCCACGGCATTTAAATGAGAAGAAAGCAAACAGTACATCCCTTAGCAACATTAGGAGCAGTACTATCACCGAACAAAAATATACCACCTAAAGCTATTCGAGTCGAACACTTCTAACCTTATTGTAAACGACATTACTGTTCGACATCGTAACCTCTCCGAACATTTATATAATCCGCGAGACAAGTTGCTGGAATAAAGTACATATTTCAACCTGTTAAACTCTGTGTTATATTAATTCATCCACCTCCATTATCCTAACCGAAATAGGGGATCATTTGTTCGTGGCGTCGATTACGTAATCGTAACGGGAATTTACGACTCACGTTCACACGCCACCTTCGCGATCGCGTTTCCCGCGAACGGTTGACTAAACACACGAAAAATATGGTTCCTCAAGTCCCAGCGCGTTTTCTTTTTGACTGACATTCCAGTCGCGTCATAAATGCAATGATTAATATTCAGGCTTTCGAGCTTGTTTGTTAGTAACATTACGTATGATTGTTATGCTTCCATGTTTGTGTCGGAGATGAAAGAACACCAGGCCTTCTCTTTGGAATTCTTAGGAAAAGTCGCAACAATTTAATATTAAATAATCCGATTGTTTTTTTCGAGAGCTGCGATAATCGGTGTGGGCTCGAGGCGACAACTAGTCGCCAAACGTAGCCGCGGTCACGGGATGAACGTTTTACCTAACAGAGATATAGAATTGCATAGCCCCCCTTAAAAGAAATAGTTGTACCGACACCTAACATTAAACATTCCAACGGTCTCTGCCCCGTGGCCGCCATACACAGACTCTATTCTTCGGGCAAGATGATTGCCAGATGTCGATGAATTATTCACAGTATATTTTCAGCTAGCCAAGGACCCGCTGTAGATCTTAGGACTTAGTTAACTACGGTCCTTCAAATTGAGAAACAGTCTTTATTCTACCAGTCCGTAAATTTGTTACCTACTACGGGAAGATCCGGCAGACCTGCTTTCTTTACGAACAACGCTTCCCGGTAGCAAACTTCTCTCAAGAGCGGATTGTATCTTCTTCTAACCACCAGCATAGAAATTAACCAATTAACAGCAAGGTCCATTTTCCTCACTTTCCGAGTGGAAGCTTTCCGCAATGAATCCGGTGACTTCGTGCCCTTAGACACACCCCATCATAGTTTTCCTCTGCAGCATCACCGCGACGGATCGTTCATTCTCTCTCGTGCGATCTCATTAGCGAGAAGACAACGCTTCATACGATCAGTGAATACTTCACGTTTCGTCCAAGAGCCAGATACAAACCTTGAGTGACGTGTAGTTGTTATCACGTTGATCGCGGAATCGTTATCGAGCTTAATATCATTACCATTAATGTTTGATCGCCGTGCTTACCTGTCTACTCTGTACTATCTACACTTGCGTGAATAAATAGCACCTTGATTGTATAACGACAATGGATTCTTCTGGTGAAGATTCATTTCATGCCCCTGACTCTAATCATAACTACAACGACTCTCTGACATATGATTATATAGAATATCGCGAAAATTAGAAAATCATAAATAAAAAAAACATCGTACAATGCTGCAATGCACGTATAATGTCACGAATTGCTTGTAAAATTTAATAAATAATACTTGCATTGAAAATCTGTGTGCGTCAGTGCTAGCTTATTTTCTTGAAAACATCAAGGAGGAAATGTAGCATTTAAATTATTTAAATAGGGACTCGTCATGAATGTTTTAACACTTTTTGTGCATTGAGATGTTAAATCTGATTTTTTCCACTCTCATGAAGAATAAAAAGTTCTTGCGCAACCTATAGCCTTATATAATCTAAAAGATTTACCAATGGTAAGAAGTATAGGGTAAAAGATAGTAAGTCTCTGGCCTACCATAACATGATTCGCCCTCTGTTTGGTCAAGATTAATGCAAATAGGTTACCGAAAAATTGACTTTGCTCTTGAAGTTCAAGATCAAAAGGTCACACTTTTCTGTTTGCATCGTATTAACTTTGCGAACAACAATTATCAACTACAGCAACTCGACCATTCTCTTGGAAAATGATGTTAAAGTTTCCTGTACAAGTCAACACAAAGTGCAAGTGATTTTCTGATTGTGAATGTAAAAGAGAAATTATAAAGTGTTTTGTTTTCAATGTGAGAAAACTTGAACCAATACATCAGAAAGAAAGACTTTGTCCGCTGCTAAAGATAATAAACGACGAAAAAGATGGTTTCACGCCAATAGGAAAGATATTTCTTTTGCCATGAAGATAATTATATTATAAGTGTTTTGCAAGTGTACAAGTCATTCATGTATAATGTATGATACAAATCATACTTTGAGTTGCAACAGATCAACTGCTGAATTATAATATAAGCATAATCTATTTAATAATTGAAACTTGCCTAGTTTCTTTTATACTTCATTAAGAAAATTAAAATATAACAAAACACATCAAGTTTAATATTAATATTTCGTTAAAACAAATATAGTGAACATCTTATACAGCTGTTTTTGTACTTCGGACACAATGACATAATCAGGCTTGGACAGATCTGGAAGAAACATAAATTTAGAGAGCAAGGATAGATTTCGTTCTGCAGTATAATACAAATATGAAATTATGTAAGGGAAAAAGTGTGCCCAAAATTATTTGTAAACCATACTAATCTGTGTAATTCCGCTAAATCGAAGATTTATTCATAACGATGAATTCCAATACTGGCAGAAGTTAATATTTATGTTATAATATTTATTTGCATAGCTCTTTATCATATCTGGGATACTTGAATTCGAAATATATAAACAACAATATTGCATAGGAGTACCAAATGAATTATATGTTCGATGACTTGAATACAGAAAGTTAATCTCATGGAGTTTCATCCAACAGTCTGTAGACATGTTTAAAAAAGAAACTACCTAGGAAAAGTTTCCAAACTGTTTTTAGGTCTGACAGGTTGAGACAATTGACAGAATGTGCGTAGTGTTTTGTTGCCATGCGGCCGTTGTCTGTTTGTCATAAGTCGTAAGTGCCGTAATCACATTCACACAAACAGACGTGACAAATGAATATATAAAACAGCAATATTCTCATTTTGGCAAAACCATAGAACCGTTACGTCCTGTCCGATTTTTATGATTTTTGGACATGTTGAACCTTTTCCTATACATATAAGTGTCAGCTGGCGACAGTTTTCGAACTATTCGCCAAAAGCTTGTGCTGATTGATTAAAACTTTACCGACCGATAGCCTATTAATCGGCTTTTTGTTGCCAAGAATCTTTCTCATTATTTGAGCAGTAATTTCGTATGTAGTATTGAGGTACCTTGCTCAGTTACGTCAGGTGCGTTGCTTTCTAAGCTCATACAGTTTTATACCAATTTGTGAATCTTACTCTTCGTGATGAACGAAAAGAGTGATATTGGAGAATCTACGCCTGAACTGCCGGTCGGATCCGGTTGAATCGCTAGCGGTCGTTAAAATGTTAAACGTGTTGATTTTTATGAAGACGAGACGAGTTGATACTTGATATAGTCAAATGTATTTAAAATTGTTCTAAGTACACAGAACAGAGTTAGTCGTAATCGTCGCTCGCTCGATGTTACTCGTTATAAGGATACTTCATAGTCTATCTTCTGGAGAGCATGATCATCTATTTATACTGGTCGGGGAAGTACCGGAAAGTTTGAATTCGACTCCGGTTGACGGTTGCACGTAGCGGCGATATCTTTTTGTCCGCAGTTTCTTTATCATTACATTTTGTACATCGAGACGGTGCTAATGCCCCGAGGCAAAACAACATGAGTCACTCTCGATTCGCATCGTCGTATGACTCATATGCCGCTACAGACTAACTACACTAAATTGTATAATGACTCAACCGAAAACTATCTTTTATCTTTCCTTTATAGGATGTATAGATGTGAGTTAGACAAGCTTGGGTAAAGCTCTGAGCACAAGAGAGACGCAGTCGCGGTGGTATTCGCCAACGAGAGTCGTAAATTCTCGTTACGGTACGATGATCGACGCCAGGAATCAGCCGATTCTCCATTTCGATGAAGATAATAAAGGTCGTTGAAATGAGTTATCAGCTTAAATATACAGCTATAATATATGTATGCTGTTCGATGGGATGTTCACAAGTAAAGTTATATTTAGTGAAGACGGTATTTATACGGAACTAGTGATGGGTGCTGGTCGCTCTACTAACATGAACGAACTTACACAGCTTTTATATAGGTACACTATACAGTTTAGGAAATTGGAGTTAATTTATCGTTATTCGCGATAGGAACATTGAACACGAGAAGAAGCCGCTTTTCCCATTTTTTACCGAATTGAACAATCTCGACTAGAAAGATGCTTTGCAACAATAAAAGTCCTTGACGGTAAAGTAAAAATGCTTAATTTTATGACCGTTCCTTAGGATTATTGCGACCCGACTTATTATACTAGTGCAGGTGGTGGCTGTCTTGATCGAGGAATAGATTCTGGTGTATGTAGTGTGCAGCGGGACGTAACGTTAACCTCCTTGGAGAGGGTATCTGTCAAAAATGTTGTGAATGTAGAATTATTTGGATCTTCCACCCAAATCCCTCTCGATTGGTGGTTGTCCGGATTCCGCTGGATCAGGTTGAATCGATAGTGTGACCAGCCGTTTCGGGTGAGGGAGCGGGACTCCCATCTCGAGAGGATGGGCCGACGAGGGCGCATCGGTGCCCGAGGACGTGCCTACACGGGGCGCGCGAGGGCCACCGCAACCTCCTATGGGGGATGAAATTATTTGCTGGACTCTCCAGCATCCGGGGGCCACCAAGCAGTCCGGTTGGGGATCCGGACGGCCCCCGGGGATGGGACGCGACGTGACATGGCAGCACACCGCGCCATTTGGTAGATTGTTGCGCGCGGCGAGGGGGGCTGGTGTGTCGCCTCAGCGGCTCCCGCGCACCCCTCAATCGCAAGAGGGACGGTCATCGTGGAGGTTTTGGTCGGTTGGAGTCCAACACTACCGCGCCGCTCTTCTCCCTAGAAGCGGCAGATGTCTGTGCGGATTTCCTCCACAGAAAAAAAAGAACTAGCCGTTTGATCCAAATTCTCGTTGTCGTCTAAACAGTGGCCATCCGGATAAGGGAACCTGGGTGGGCCTTGATGACTCGGCCCAAGGTCCAATACATTGGGATAGGTCGATATCGCGTACCTCGGATGACTTAACGCTCAAGGTGACGGAGGTTTAATAGATCGAGTGTTAGTGTAACTTATCACTATATTGGCACTTGTTTTATAAAGTAAAGTGTGATGTTATCAACACGGCAGTGATAAGATCTTGGTGAGAGTGAAGTATTTCATCTGCACTGTACGATGTCCGATAATGAACTGTCTTAGTATGTTGTTGATTCTCTCACCCAGCCGTCGAGTTTCGTCCGTCCCTCGTGCTTTCCCGGCTGGGGTTTTCCCAGGGTTTTTTTTACTTTACCTCGGATTTATTAGGTTTACAGCCCGGAGAGGACGTAATTCGGAATTTCCTAAAGACGGGACAGGGCCCGTCTGAGCCATAAACGGACAGCCACTCAAAATTTCGACCAAAGGCCTACTTACGTAACCATGGCCGGGAACGGCTGCGGAACACGTACGTAGTGAGGCTATGAGAAAATACAAAGTGATGCCTAAGGAAGAAAGACGAATTAACAGGCAGTCGTGAGTTGAGAACTCAGAGTGTTGTCAGTGTCACACGCTCAAAAAGCCCACTTGCTCGGAACAGTAACCAGGTAGGCGAAACGTGCTGCATGCAACAGCTATTGAAATAGTATCCGGACGGTAACGGAATAGCCGCCTCTGAGACACATCCGGCGATAACCCCTCCAAAGGGACAAAAACCTCAATATAAAAATTCCCCTAAATTAGCGCTCAACACATTATTCTGTTGTAACACTTTGAATCCCCACTCTCTTGGCTTTATATAATAAAAATTCCATTATCATATAAGAAGTTCAATTTCTTCACCTTATTCGTGAAATGTTCGAACTGTAACAGTTTCTTGTGTCTCCAACGTGACATCAGCGTCGTCAGAGAGTGTCGTCGATGAGGCTGGTCCTCGTGAAAAAGAAAGTTGGAACCGTGGTGAAGAGAGTTGTAAATTAACTATTTATTTGTCTTAGTTATAGCACATTACAGTATCTAGCTCACGTTAAATGACCATCGTTTCCTGTTTAATCCATTCTAAATAAATAAAAAAATCCTACCTCAGAAACCTAACATCCGATAGCTAACAACTTTTGCTCATTTAATTTCTTGGGAACTGACAAATTTATAACGCTCTACAGCAGTAAATGATTTCATGCTCAAGGTCATTGAATTCGTTTTAACAAACTTCATAGTACGTATTAAAAAAAAAAATATTTATGTTGCTTCATGCAACTATGAAAAAATATCCGTGCTAATTTCTTCTCTAATACTAATAACCAATCGAGAAATGCAACTGCAGATCTAATATCTACTCTCTCTCTCTCTCTCTCTCTGGAGGCATACAAGTATGCACATACGCATGAATGCTGTTGGCTCGCATTAATTCTTCTTTAGTATGTACTTTATCGAGTGAACGTCGTTTATGAGTAGAGGACGCCAAAATGAGAGTCGAATTTCTAAGTCGGTATGACAGTCACATCGAACCACAAAGATGCAAAAGTTTACTTTATCTATTCTTATCTTGCCTATGTTTCTGTCTACCTATTTGGTTGCCTGACTTACTGTCGTTATCATCTGACTATGTTCTCTTTTCCTCCGGTAGGTGGCACCGTTTCACCTTTCCATATTTTATTAATGTTTCTCATATTATTGTACCGATCTGTCGTCTCTGTTTATCGCTTTAACGTTGATCGTTTATCGCTCTAGCCTCTTATTTCTGTGAACAATTTCAACTTGCTTTCAAACTGCCTTTTCTCTCTCTTTCATTCTATATCTTTACTTTCTCCGATTAATCACTTCTTTCTCTTACCCTTTTAGAACTACTCCATTTTTTCTTTAGATCATGAAAACTACAATTTTATGATCGATGCCATGGATCAGCCAATCCTTCATTTCGATTAGGATAGTAGAGATGGTTGAAATGAATTACCACCTTAAATATATATTTTATTCCTACACCTTTTCCTCGAAGAATGTAAGGTGAGAAGACGACTAACAAGTTGAAATGTATACTGTTCGAAGGAATGATAGGCAAGTAAAGTCATGTTCTGTGAAGGCGACATTTATATGGAACTAGTGATGGTGCTGGTCACCCCATTAACATGAGCAACATACAAACATGGAACACGAGAAAAAGCCGCCTTTTTTTGCTTTTGCTTTGAAGCAATCAAAGCCCTTGATGGTAAAATCCGACTAATTATATTTGTACAGCTGGTGGCCTTCTTGACCGAGGGATAGATTCTGGTTCATATGGTGGGTAGCAAGAATTAACATCAACCCCCTTGAAGAGGGCACCGATAAAAAATTCAGTGAATGTAAAATTATTTGGAACTTCCACCCAATCTCTCTCGATTGGTGGTTGTCCGGTTCCGCTGGATCGGGTTGTGTCGGTAGTGGTGACTATTTACGGTCGAGGCGTCCACTAGCTGTATACATAGAATTAAGCGGGTCGCAATAATCCTAAGGAACCGTCATAAAACGAGGCTTTTTTATTTACCGTGAAGTCCGTCAATTGGCATAAAATATCTTCGAGTCAAAAGGTTCGTTATGGTTATTGCTCCGTCAGATGAAAATTGCAGAAACATGGTTTTCCTATTTTTGCCCGAGATTTCCAGCCCTAAGCGACCAGTGGTGGGACGACCAACACCCAACAAGTGTTTTCCTCTGCGACAGCATCGTCACCGAACTTCACTGGTTTCTCAGCTTTAGATCAGTCAACATCTCTTCATTATCTATATCTGTTTTGATTACTCATCTAATCAACATATATATGTACGTATCGAGCGTAATCATCTTGTCTACAAGTTGTTGGAATAAAGAGTAAATTATATCCTGTCACCTCAGCGTTATAATCGATTCAACCACCTCTATTATCCTAAACGAAATAGGGGACAGATCAGTTTTCCTGGCGTCGATTATATAATCTAACGGGAATTTACGACTCCCGTTGGCGCACTTGCTTGCGATCGCTTCTCTCTCAACCGCGAACGGTTGAACAGTATGATAATATTATGATCCACAAATATTATCATACACATGAACATGTATATTCGTATAATAAATTTCTACACGTATATCGTAGTTGTGCGTAGTATCATTCAAGTATATGTAGCCAGTTTAACATTAAAGTTATTATGTGTGAACACATAAGAATGTGTGTACATCCGAAGCGACAGATGTGTAATTAGTAACGCAAATTAAACGTAAATTATGTAAATAGTATAAACGTGATTAGATATAATATTATTTGCAACTATAAATTATGTAACTTCTTATGCGTAATTCAGTTTCGATTAGTTTTACTTTCTTTTCGTTCTGGCTCATTTCATTTATTATACGTTTTATTTACTTAAGCTAGAAAAATTTCCCGAATGTCTAGCTAGACAAATTGTAAAGTACAATTTAAATAATAAAAAAAATTTTTTTTTGTTAAAATGAATTCACTATTTTATTATGCCAACCATTTATTTCAGCGATATGATATTTCGACGTATGTCTTGACAAGGTACTATAAATATGCTATATAATAACTTGATTGTAAGCAAATTTTAAAAAAACAAATGTCGTGGTCACCAATCAAAAACGACAACAATTGTAATCAGGGAATGTTGTAAGATAAGGGCCAATAGTGGATCCATCGTAATATTAAATTTTTACTGTACTAGGCACTAGGCACTAAATACACTCGTGTTTACGCTTCCGCAGTCGACGGCTGAATTGAAATAGAAGCATGGCTACAAGATAAACAAATAAAAGCAAAGGCCAGTAAATGCAACCATATTACATTTACGCTAAGAAAACGGAAACCACCATATATCCAATTGAATGGCACTCACATAATACAAGCAGGGCAAATTATATACCTAGGATTCCACTTAGAGACACAACTTACATGAAAACAACATACTAAATCAATTATAGACAAAATACGGATAAAAAGAAGGCAGATGTACTCGATAACTAGTCGAAAGTCTAAACTCGAGCATGGAAAATAAACTAAAGAAACGATAATAAAACTAATTTGGACATACGGAAAACCGCTATGGAGGACAGCAGCAGTGAGCCATATAAATAAACTAGAGTCGCTACAATCGAAGATACCGAGAACAATAGTCAACGCCCTATGGTATGTCAGAAAGAAGGATATACGCAAAGACTTAAAAATACCAACGGTCAAAGAAGAAATCGGCAGATACGCAGAAAAATACAAGGGAAGAGCGGCAACACATCCAAACAAGGTGACTGCTGAAGCGAGCAAAACTCTCATAGAAAGAAGACTAAAAAGAAAACACCCTACTGACCTCGCTAAAGAAATAAAATAGTTAAACTCGAAAATGGTATCCCGCTGGGGGTAGCCCTCCACACGTTTTATAAGAATTAAGTTAAAAAAAATTACTAAATATCCAGCTGGACAAATTATAAAGTACAAATTGAATAATAAAAAACAACGTACTTGGTTGATAACATTTGATATCCGAAATTTAATGAATTTATGTATGTTTTTCACCATGTCCAAATCATTTTTTTTATTTTTTGTCTACTATTCAACCATCTGAAAAATTATTTATACTTATTTGAACAACCTAATTTTTATGGAAATAAATTTAATAGATATATGAATAATAAGTAACAAATAACAAATAACGAATGATTTATATAATTATGATCCATAATCTGTTCAAACGTTATAGATTTATTTGTTGACTCTGTGTCAAGAGATGTGGAAATTGAGTGCGTCGCAGGTTGGACTGGTTGAGCTCAGATTGGCTCAAATTGGCCTCAGTGTATATCCCCCACTTAATTTGAGATAGCCCATTGAGATATTTACAAATTCACAAGTATAATGTAAAAATGTATTGATTTCAGAATTTACTGTTAGTCAGAATCGTTAGCATTGCCTCTGTATGTTTTTGATATCATATTCTGTATGTTATAACGTGTTTTATCTGTGTTAATATACTTATAAAAACATATTTTCCACACTAATATGCAAAAGCACGACGTACAGGAACACAACGCTCGTCTGTATGTTTTTTGTCGTCACATCGAAGAAGTGATACGCGTGCATGCGACGGTGATACGCAACAAATACATATTCACCTTTCTATCTCTCTTCTCTGAGACAGAGTCGTTTTTACCTTCACGTAATTGAAGAACTTGGCCTCGAATTTTTTATAATTATGAAATGTTATTTACTTGTATGTTAATAAATATTTGTTTTGTGTCGAATTGTATATGAAATCACTCCAAATGTGTCATGCACAAGTCGATCGTACGACTGATTGATGTAATAGCTATAATTAATATTCCGATCCTATTATCAACTTATTTATGAGATATTTGAAATTGCTATAAATGCAAATATAATTCAAAAAATAATTTTTTGCAATTATGCCAGGTATTCATACAACTGTGATATCACCAGCAAAATGATGATCGTGAGAACGTAACGAAGGTCGATGAAGAAGATCAACAAATAATATAGAAATATTAACAGAGAAACAGGAAGGTAATTATGACATTGTCCGTTATAAAAAATATTCCATTAAAAATGTATAAATCAAATTTAAATATATTATACCGACATTGGAAAAGAAGGAGGTATCTCAATTCGATAATTATACCCTTCTTCTTATGTATTATGTTCGGCGGTTTCTCCAACACAATTGACCAATCGAGATGATTGTTTTTGCTTCTTGTAACGCATCTTCTCTCGTTAGTCCAATCAGAAAAGCTTTTTGTATTAATTTTCCGTCAACTAATATTTTGCAAAAATCCAAACCTTATGTACATACATCGATTACTCCGGACTGAACCAAGCTATATGGATGAAACCTCCTACATCTTGTAAGAATAGTCCACCGATGGGGCCCGTTTGTAAAATTTTTCAACTTTCTTCGTTCCTACCGACCATCCTTGGAAATAGCCCGTTATTCACTATGAATAATATGATTTCATTGCGTATGATCGTTCCACCAGAAACTTGTTGCTGCAAGCGAAAATAGCCAATTCCTTTGTAAAACTGTCTTTCCTATCCGTACTCCGTTCGGTTCTCTATATAGGCTTATCTGTCAAAGCTGATTTTACCCGTGTCTTTTATTACTAACACCTACTAACTTGGATTGTGTCTTTACACATTGGTCGCAGGAAATACATCTAAATTGTTTCTTAACAAAAGAAGTCCTTGCATTTCTGCAAGTGTTCATTCGTCATGCGTTTTATTGAGAATTTTGTTAAACACTAAATCAGATATAGCCAGGCCGTCTACACATTTCATACGACGAAGAACGACATACATCTGTTCGTTTGTAAAATTCTCCTTGTCAAGATCAGTCACAACCCAATTTAATGTAGTCCCTTGTAACATATGTGCAGATAAGCAGTGATATTTTTCGTTTAACGTTTCCATGTCCTTTCGTTGCTTGAGATGGTGCTACTATTGGAGATATCGGAATGTAGCTATCGCTATCTTTAAATCAGCCTCCAGTGAAATCTGCTCGCTATGAAAATTTTCTTACGATTGCTATTGCACCGTTTATCAAACTATCGGAAATCGCTATGTTTCGAAGCAACATAATTCCTGATCCTTCATCTAACGTTATAGTACGCAAGAGTCCTCCACTATTATTTACATTTGTTATCAGTTATTTGTGTGTTATATTCGTCTATTAAATTTACCGTAGGGAATATTCTTTCCATTACACCGTCTTCAAATTTTTTGATGAGAGGAACTCTTCTTCGATGGTATAATATTTCTCGTTGTTACTTCGTCAAATATTGCGGAACACAGAAGAAGCTGCAATTCGTTTAACCGTCACATCGAAATGACACAAATGACATTATGAGACAGCGACATAATCAAACGTATGACTTTAAAAAGACCAAACATTTCTGTTGTAACAAAAAACGTCATTAACGAGACGATAGTATTAAAAACAATGAAAATATTAAAGAATTAATTCTTTACGGTATTAATTAACGAAAACGTAAACGTTTCAGAAATTACAAATTTATTTATTTTTCTGAGATATGTATATACACGACAGGCAAATACAAAAATATTTATTATATTTGTTGGGCATTATGGATAGTACATCACAAAATTTATACACATACTTTCTGGCGTACATTAAAGAAGAATAACCATCATATAAGGAACGTAGTTGCAATTTGCGTGAATAACTGAAATATAATTCTGGAGGAACGGAACTCTTTAATTTTTCGCTTATTGCGAGATAATACGAAATTTGCTATCTTCCCATGCATTTGCCACTGCATACGTTTAGTTGCATATCATGTATGCGAATTTCTGTCGATAAATGTTGAACAGCTTCTACATTTAATTTGCATTTATTATTCAAGAAACAATTATACAAAAGGATAAAGTCCATTAGAAAGAACCGAGTATCTTGTAAAAACGACGCTAGATAGTGCTTCATCCGCCTGAAGTAAGTTGGTTAGCACTATCAGAATTCGCCAAAAGAGATTTGTAACAGTTGACAACGCTATCCAACGTGTTTGTCGACGCAGCTACGAAAGAAAAGTGTGATACTGCTAATATAATATTTAATTCTGTAAATTGTAAAATTACCAAGCCTGTTGGGATACTCTGAACGTAAAATTCGAGGCATTAATTGTTTTCACTATCTCTCAAGTAATCTGAGCGCTGTCAATAGCTAAGGCTGAGCGACGGTTATATATATAGGAAAGAGTTTTCAGAATGTTGCAACAAATTTAACTTTCAAAAATCGGCTAAATGGTTAAATCGGTTAAAATTAAAATTTCAAAAAATATCAAAATCGGTTTATGAATAATTGCAGAATAGCATTGTATAGCAGAAAACAGCAAACTTTTTCAATTTGTTTGCGTAAACAGCACCGTACGTCATTCTTCATTTTATATTCCATTATTTATCATATACACTATCTCTGTTTGTATACCCCAACAAATTTCCGTGCATTAGTTTACTACATACGCCATAATAATAATAATAATTACGCTATAAGTTATCCAACATAGTTAGAAGTACAGGATAAATTATTCCGTTCTAGACATATCTATGTTTTTGTCTTTCTCATTAATATCTAAACGTTGGTGATAAAACAAGTTAATATGTATATTTATATCATTGATTTGCAGGTTACATTGCAATTAAAATTTATGACGTAGAAGTTTAATATTGTTCCATGTAGAAATTTGAGAACTACGTAAGTTTGTTTAAGAGTAGAATTAAATTCTAAGTTAATCAAGTGAATACGTATGTAATGGCACTCGACAGCAAAACTTTCCAACGGTTTCTGTCCCATGGCTTCGAATCGCGGGACTCATAGCCCTGTTCTTCGCGATTCCTAGATTTTTTTTTTTTTTTTTTTATTTTATTTTGGTTATTTTACAATTTGTCCTTGCGGACATTTGGTAAAGTGTTATATCTTGTTGGTGAAGAAAAAAAATATAAATTAAAAGTAATATAGCATGTGGGCGGCTACCCCCAGCGGGGTACCAGCTTCGTTTTTTTTTTTTCTAAGTTATATCTTTTATGAGGTCTATTGGGTGTTTCCTTTTTAGTCTTCTTGCGATGTTTGTTGTGTTGCACGTTTCAGCTGCCAGCTGGTTCGGGTGTGTTTCTATTCTTGTTCTGTATCTTGTTGCGAATCTGGTAATCTCCTCCTTGACCGTTGGTATTCCGAGGTCTTTCCTTATGTCCTCGTTTCTAACGTACCACGGTGCGTTTACCATTGTTCTAAGGATTTTGGCTTGGATTGTTTCTATTTTGTTTATGTGGGTCATTGCTGCTGTTCCCCATAGTGGAATTCCGTATGTCCAGATTGGCTTTATGATTATTTTGTATATTTTCAGTTTGTTTTCTGTGCTTAGTTTGGATTTTCGGCTTGTTAGCCAGTGCATTTGTCTCCTTGCTATCTGTATCTTGTCTATTATTGATTTGATGTGCTGTTTCCATGTGAAGTGTGTATCTATGTGAAGTCCAAGGTATTTGACTTGCCTTGTTTGTGTTATTTGCGTACCGTTCAGGAAGATGTTTGGTGTTATCTGTTTTCTCAATATGAATGTAATGTGGTTGCATTTGTTAGGGTTAGCTTTGATTTGTTTGTCTTGTAGCCACTTTTCTATTTTTGTGATGTGCTCTTGTAGTATTGTGGCTGCTGTTACAGGGTTAGTGTGCCTGACTAGCACGGCTGTGTCGTCCGCGAATGTCAGTATTTTGCTATTGTCGAGTAGAATTTTTTAAATTTTGCTTTGAGTTGTTTGGTTTTATCTTAGATATGTTGTTTCCATGTCAATCTTCTGTCCAGAGTCATGTCTAGATATCTGACTGACTCTTTATCTCGAATAGGTATATTGTTCATTATGGCCTGTGGGCAAGTTTGTTTTCGTAGCGTGAATGTTATCTGGTTAGATTTGTTTTCGTTGACTTTGAAGCCCCATTTGTGGAACCACTCTTCTATAGAGTTGAGACCTTGTTGAGGAGTAGAGGTAGCTATTGTCGGGTCTGAGTGCGAGCCTAATAAGTCTGTATCGTCAGCAAATGTCGCTGTGGTTATATCTGTCGAAGTTAGTACAGCAGGAGTCCAAGGATACAGCATTGGGGTATGCCAGCTTCTATTGGAAATGTTGAGGTAATTGCGTCTAAGTGTTTTACCATGAATTGCCTATTGGTTTGGTATTTTAGGATGGAGTAGTAGGTGTGTGGTAGGGTTTTCTTTAGTTCGAATGTCTTTTTGAATGTTGAATGTCTAGACATACTGTAGTGCAACATTTTTTCTCTTCTAAGTCTTGGGCGATTTTGTGAGTTATACGATAAATTTGCTCTATCGTAGAATGTTGCTTTCGGAAACTGAATTGGTGATCTGGCAGTGTTTTTGGATCCTCTAAGAGTGGAAGGAGTCGTATCATTAGCATCTTTTCGAATACTTTGGACAAGGTGGGTAGAAGACTAATTGGGCGATAAGAGCTGGTTTCGTGTGAATGGGAGTAATCAATGATATTTTCCAGGACTTGGGATAGCATTGAAGGCGGAGAATTGCATTAAAAATTGAAGTGATGATTACAATGTCTTTTATCGGAAGTGTTAAGGTTATTCGATGTATGTGGAATTAAAGAAACGCGTGGGTAAATTGTAAGGTATTGTTAGTATATATATATATATATTGTGAATATTAAAGTACAAAATGTGGAATACAATGTAAGCTGGTCCAGATCCGCGTGTTAGCAATGTTACCCTGAGACTAAAAGAACCCTGAAGCCAACGTTGCACGTGTACCGCTTATAGTCTGTCATCGACGCATTCTTTTGTCTATGCGCTATCGATGACCCCTTAGCCCTTGAGAAAACCGAAGACCAGATGTAGAGTTTTCTTAGAAGTGGCGATCACTTCAACAGGAAGCTACTTAATGGCTTTGATACTGATTAGATCATGCCTCGATGCTTTTTGGGATTTAGGCGTCGGATTAATTCTATGACTTCTAGTGATGTGAACGGCTCAATAGGAAGAGACATCAGGACGCGAGAGTGCAGATCTTCATTTATTTCGTCTGGAGCAGTGGGGGAATTTGGTTTGAAGGCGTCAGTTAGATGGCTGGCAAACAAGTTAGCTTTTTATGTAGGGCTACGCGCTCATCCACCTTGCGGACAACGAATCGGAGGGATTGGTAGCGGAGGACGAGAGAATTTCCTGGATGCCTTCCATACTGAGTAGTTAGAGTCAGCTGTGGGAGATAGATTGGCAGGGTATTTTTGAAAACAGTCGTTTCTATAGTTTCTAAGGGTTCTGGTGAGTTTTCTTGTTGCATTGTTTAGCTTGCGCTTGTCGTCGGGTGTTCTATGGCCCTGTCATATTCTTCTAAGTCTGCATTCCTCTATGATTTTTTTTTTACTATGTGGTGGGGATATTCTTGTTTTTTGTAGAAGCTCTTCATAGATGTGGAAGAACGGATAGCGTTTAGGATACTGGTGTTTAGGTATTCGGCGGCTGCTTCTATATCTTCGTTTGTTTTTAAATGAATTGAGGCTGATGTTGTATGATTGTAGAATTCCCTAAAAAGTTGCCAGTTGGTGAGTTGGTTGTGAATAAAGCATAAATTAGGTAGATTTTCAATAATTGTTGAGTTAATTATTACCATTACGGGTGAATGATCCGAGAGAGTTCCACAGAAGATTTGATTTGGTCATATCTTGGCGAGGTGTTTTTGGTTATGAAGAAGTCTAATAAGTCAGGTAGTTTGTTATTGTCAGTGCCCCATTAAGTTGGTTCGTTTGTACTGAGGTAATTAAGTCTGTTGGTGTTTATACTGTTCAGTAGATTTTTACCCCTTACTGTAATAAATCTGTTACCCCATTGGGTATGTTTGTCGTTGTAATCTCCTCCTGCTAGGAATCTGTTGCCGAGATCTTCGAGGAAGTTATCGAAGTCCCCTTTAGAGATTGAAAGTCTAGGAGGACAGCATACTGCTGACGTGGTGACTGGGTCATGCCAATCTTCTATTGCTACGTTTGTGGCTTGGAGGTAGTCCTTTTGGAATGATGGAAGCTCATAATGTTTGATGCTGGTTTTTATGATAATTCCGGAGCCGCCATGGGCTTTTCCGCTGGGATGTTGGGTATGATAGAAGTTATAACCATTTATTTTTAGGTAATTTCTATCGTTGAAGTGGGTTTCAGATATGAGCATTACGTCAATTTGTTGTTGTTTTAAGAATTCAAGTTCGTATTTGTGCTGAGCTAGACCGTTGACATTCCAAAGAGCTATCTGTAATGGCTGTATTTTACATCGCAGTGTAGTTTGCTCACAAGTACTCTAAGCAGTGATAGCAAGCTTTTAAATTGCTCTGATTGTTGTTCGATTAATTTTTCGTGTCTGTCGATGTTATTCGTGCTTTGTGGACTGGGAAATGAGACTGGAATATTTTGGGAATGATCATCATGGATTATCGGTCTGCTTTGTACTCCTTGAACTACCTGAGCATAGGAGATTGAAGGAGTAGATAGTTTTTGTGGGCTAGGTGTTGGAATCGTGAGGACCTTTACTCTGGGTTTGGGGTACTTGTCGTTGTATAAGGTCTTTTAGGCTGAGCAGCCTTTGTAGTACGCTGGGTGGTCTCCTTGACAGTGGATACATTTCGCAGGAGCTTCTGCCGATTTAGTGTATTGATCAGTAGAATGAGGACCTGCACATTTGACGCAGCAGTAATTGCGGTTGCAATATTTTTGTGTGTGGCTGTATCTCTAACACCTTTTACACCGAACTATCTGTTTTTTTGTAAAAGGTGGTTCGAATTTCATTATTCAGTTCATTAATCAGTTGATATTATATATTGCTTTGTTGTTTGGCTTTTACTTTAAATCAACAAAGAATAAAGATTTTTTGTGATTCTGTGTCTTATATTGTTGGTATTGGTAACTTCATGGCCAGGATTTTGGAGTTCGTATTTCAGTTGGTCCAAGTTAGCAGAGTGGTGAATGTTGCGTAGTACCCCTCGAAAGGGTGTTTCTCCTGTTAGTTGATAAGTGTGGAATTTAGTTTTCAGGGATTTTAGCAACTTGTTAGTTTTCTATAGGAGTCTGGATTAGTCGGGTGAATTTTAACCTGGTTGTTTCTAATTTTTAGTTGATGATCTTCTTTGTTGATGTCTTTCTCGATGAACTTGATCGTTGTTGGAATGTCGATGACATCATCGATGAAGATTAGCGGGGCGGAGGAGTCTTTTGCTTTTGTTGGCTTGGTGGTGTTTCTATTACGTCCATAGTGTCGTGTGTGGATTCTAATACTTCGAATCTGTTGTAAGTGGAGATATTTATGTTTTTGTTGGGTGAGTCTAGCTTGCGTTAGTAGATTATAGCTCTATGCGAGTGAGCTTGTTCGAGATGTTTGGGCCATCTTCGAGCTAATTCATTCAAATTGAAATAACTAGTCGAGATGCTATGATTCGGATCGGAGATTAGAAGAGTCTGATTATTCACTATTAAGTTTAGAAGCATTTGTTTTATTTTGGCTTCACTTCACTTTCGACGAATGGTCGTCACATGTATTGTGAATTGCCCTAGGCACTAGACACACACGTGTTCACGCTTCGGCAGTCGACAGCTGAATGCCGAATACAGAAATGAAAGGAGAAAGGGTATCTCCAGTAAAGGGAAAGAATCTACTTTTCATATTCGCATGATCGTCATCTCCACCACAGAGGGATAGTTCCTTGGTTGAATAGTGTAACACGATCTAATATCCGTTATTGCCGAGACGTCGTATGTTTCCAAGTACTAATTCAAATGTGAAACTTTTTTATCTTTCACTTTTTCCAAATTAGCCTTTTAGCAACGTATTTGTAAAATATTTTAAATTAAATTGAGACCAAACACGATGTAATTTGCATTGTATTTACTTATTGACATGCATTTAATAACATTTAGTGAAAGCAAATATGCTACGAATTATAGTGTGCTTTTTATCATTTCAGTCGCAATCATCTAAGAAACAGATGGTAAAAGTTCTATTCATTACAAATTAAACGTAAGAAAGTTTGATCTTCCGGCTTAGTAAGGTCTTAGCTTATTGGGAGGCTTTGTATTTTATACATTGGCGAACGCTTGGACTCTCAGTCTCTCTTTCTCTTTCTCTTTCACTCGCATTATTCTTTTCTACGTTCGCCACGTTTAGCCCTTCATTGTCACTGGATTCAGGAATAGAATCGTTTCTACTTCTATTTTACGCTGTAATTGCGGGATTTAGGTCACGAATGTGTTGCAATTATTGCAAGTTTCCTGCATATGATTTATTTACTTCATAAATTATTAGAGAAAGGAATTGTCAAGGCTGTATGTATTTATTATAAAAAGTTAGAAGAATGCGGGCAATGCCACAGTTGGCGTAACTTGAAATTCAAGGTTTAGTCCAGTGTCCGGTATTCAATACTCGGTTGTCTTCTCTGCAACCTTTCCCTTTGATCCAGAAATTGGATGGTCGAGTAATGTAATTTGATTCGGATTCAAATATCAATGAGGCAATACTAATACAACAATGAAATTTATTTACTCTTTAAAATTTTTTAAGATTAAATTATCACTAACGTACTTGTGAAATTTTGCTAATCAATGTAATATTAAATACGGCGATATACCTCAAACCACATTTACTTATTGATGAAACAAAGAAAGATACGTTACTATCATGTATACAATAAGCCGCCTTCTTTATCTATGTCCGAATCATATAAAAACTGTATCTGTATAACGAGCACGTAACTCGCATTTTTAAAAGAATTTCGTATTTACGACACAAACATGACTGAGGGGCGAGAGCTTTGTTGTAAAAGTTCCCAACAATTAAAACTAAGTATGTACATACACATGAATTTGTCAAATTTCCAAGTCGGTATGACAGATACATCGGGTCACAAAGATGCAAAAGGTACTTTACCTACTCTTATCTTGCCTATGTTTCTGTCTACCTATTTGTTTGCCTGACTTACCGTCGTTATCATCTGACTATGTTCTCTTTCCCCCCGGTAGGTGGCACCGTTTCAGCTTTCCATATTTTATTAATGTTTCTCATATTGTACCGATCTGTCGTCTCTGTTTATCGCTTTAACGTTGATCGTTTATCGCTCTAGCCTCTTATTTCTGTGAACAGTTTCAACTTGCTTTCAAACTGCCTTTTCTCTCTCTTTCGTTCTATATCTTTACTTTCTCGGATTAATTACTTCTTTCTCCTACCCTTTTAGTACTACTCCATCTTTTTCATTAAACCATGGAAACTACAATTTTATCTTTCCTCCCTTATTAGCACGTGTTATTTCTACGATTATCAGCACGTAACCCTCAATGTTAACAATAGTTTGAATCTTTTCCTAATTAAATATACATACAAATATTGTTTTCAACTATGCATGGTATATCTATTTCATATTTTGGGGAAAATATTTCTTTCAAATATAAAAGAAATATTTGTTTAATACTTGAAAAAGAGCATTATTTTGTCGCATATTTGAGCATTATTTGCATTATTTATATGAATAATTTATTTTAGCCCCCCAACCGTAAAAACTGTACCTGCCATTCATATCCATCCATTTACACGCACATCCCTAAGTTGACACTTATTTTTTATCAAATAGAATGAAATATTTATTTTGTATAAAATAAAGCGCGTGTTTCAGAGTGTTTAAATAGCAAGGAAAAAATAAAGGAAAAATACAAAAAAAAAAACAAAGTTGAAAGGAAGATATGCAACATATAATGATGGATTGATCTGTTTGGATGATAACTGGGTATTAAACTGTATCAATAGATTCTACTTTTCCTGTATTTGCCTGCAGAATGTAGACACATTGTGAATGAAGCCAGTGTAAGGATTACAGTTTTAACATTTTCTCTGGGAGAAGCGATAATTTGTGACCAATGATTTCTTCGAGATCTTCGTTCGTCATAATGAGTAGAATATATTGTAATTAAACAATATTTGACCTTCGATTCCAGGTAAAGGTCGCGTTTGCACAAACTGCCTTTTTACAAATTTGCTATCCAAAGGTACGTTCTCTAAACTTGATTTCTTTGTACGCTGCAGAATATAAATATCTAATGATTCTTTTTGAGTAAATTGTATATAACACCTTATAGAAGTATGCCATCAAACGCGATGAACTTATGCAATTGCGGATTTGAAGTATTTAATGTGATGTAGCTCTTGTTGTAAAAAAAAAAGTATACATATATGCATATATAACAATTCAATATCAAGCGTATGCTTTAGTATTCGCAAAAAGAGAAATGTTTTAAAATACTGGTACAAATACAAAACTGTTACGTCCTGCAAACATGAGCCACACTCCGTATTTCGGTCAAGATGGCTACCAGGTGTCTAAACCTCCTCATTCGGAACTCGCAATAATCCTAAGGAACTGTCATAAATTTTAGCATTTTATACAATCAAGTCCCTAAAATCACACAAGCATCTTTCAAGTCAAACATAGGAACGCGAGCTTTCTCCATGTACAATGCCACCCATCAGCGACCTTTGGTAGGGGGCGGCCGGCACCAATCCTTACCCACTATCTTTTTCTCATCCAATTGGCAGCAATACTCAAGTCTTCATAGTTACACTTACAAAGTTACAAAAATATACACTTGGAACTAAAGTGTATATTTAACCTGTTAATTCAGTGTTATAATCATTCAACCAGCCCTATTATCTTAATCGACTCATTCGTGGAGTCGATTATCGTATCGTAATAATAATTTAATCTCACACAATAAATTTTTTAGAACAGACATTTTTATGTACATAAATCTATCCTAAATATATATTTAATATAACGTGCTATACATTTCGTAAAATTAATTAGAACATACCTTTGCAAGTTTCGGAAAGATTACCGTCAGAAGATGTATCTGCTTCATTATCTTTTAAAGTGTTAATTATGTTAGTTGTAATTGTACTGAGACTGAAGAAAGAAATTTTAATTACAATGAATGCAGTAGTAGTAGCACATAATATCAATATACATACAGCTAATACATATAACTATTGTTTTCACAAGAATACATTTCTTGCTAATTTTATATTTCTTTGAGTACCTTCTTCATCTTCTATGTTAAATTCTCATTTGGAATAGCAATATCGACAATTTCACGCTCTCTTTTTGCTGAATAATTTTCGCAATTTCTTAAATAAGCCGACGTTTCTTTATATTTTCAGCATGGAGAGAACTGTATAGAGCTTTTTCTTATTATTATTATTATTATTTAATTTGAACCTTACAATTTGTCCAGCTGAACAAAATGTATACAGCATATATGAGCTACGGAAATGTAATTAAATGAATCATTCCAAATACTTGTACATATAACAAACAAATTCTCATATATTATCAAAATGTTCGCGAATACCATTTTGAAAGTTAACTTTTTATTCCAGGCTTGCATCCATTTGCAAAAGCGATTTCCCTACTTCCAGAAAAGAGAGAAACGTTCAATGACAACGCTACTAACACTATATATGGCATATCTATTTAAATAAAATAGCTTTGATACACACCGAATAATTCTATAAATATGCATATATATGTCGGAGATGAAAGGACACCGGGCCCCCCCATTGGAATTATTTGGAAAAGCCTCAATACTGTAGCATTTACGAAATAACCCAGACACAGTCATTCGAAACTTGAGACAATGAGTTTAGGCTCGAGGCGACAACCGGTCGCCGAGCGTAGCCACGGTCACGGGATGAACGTTCCACCTAACAGAGATATAAAGTTACATAGCTTTCCTTTAAAGAATTACGTAGTTCTCAAATTTCTACATGGAACAATATTAAACTTCTACGTCATAAATTTTAATTGCAATGTAACCTGCAAATCAATGATATAAATATACATATTAACTTGTTTTATCACCAACGTTTAGATATTAATGAGAAAGACAAAAACATAGATATGTCTAGAACGGAATAATTTATCCTGTACTTCTAACTATGTTGGATAACTTATAGCGTAATTATTATTATTATTATGGCGTATGTAGTAAACTAATGCACGGAAATTTGTTGGGGTATACAAACAGAGATAGTGTATATGATAAATAATGGAATATAAAATGAAGAATGACGTACGGTGCTGTTTACGCAAACAAATTGAAAAAGTTTGCTGTTTTCTGCTATACAATGCTATTCTGCAATTATTCATAAACCGATTTTGATATTTTTTGAAATTTTAATTTTAACCGATTTAACCATTTAGCCGATTTTTGAAAGTTAAATTTGTTGCAACATTCTGAAAACTCTTTCCTATATATATAACCGTCGCTCAGCCTTAGCTATTGACAGCGCTCAGATTACTTGAGAGATAGTGAAAACAATTAATGCCTCGAATTTTACGTTCAGAGTATCCCAACAGGCTTGGTAATTTTACAATTTACAGAATTAAATATTATATTAGCAGTATCACACTTTTCTTTCGTAGCTGCGTCGACAAACACGTTGGATAGCGTTGTCAACTGTTACAAATCTCTTTTGGCGAATTCTGATAGTGCTAACCAACTTACTTCAGGCGGATGAAGCACTATCTAGCGTCGTTTTTACAAGATACTCGGTTCTTTCTAATGGACTTTATCCTTTTGTATAATTGTTTCTTGAATAATAAATGCAAATTAAATGTAGAAGCTGTTCAACATTTATCGACAGAAATTCGCATACATGATATGCAACTAAACGTATGCAGTGGCAAATGCATGGGAAGATAGCAAATTTCGTATTATCTCGCAATAAGCGAAAAATTAAAGAGTTCCGTTCCTCCAGAATTATATTTCAGTTATTCACGCAAATTGCAACTACGTTCCTTATATGATGGTTATTTTTCTCTAATGTACGCCAGAAAGTATGTGTATAAATTTTGTGATGTACTATCCATAATGCCCAACAAATATAATAAATATTTTTGTATTTGCCTGTCGTGTATATACATATCTCAGAAAAATAAATAAATTTGTAATTTCTGAAACGTTTACGTTTTCGTTAATTAATACCGTAAAGAATTAATTCTTTAATATTTTCATTGTTTTTAATACTATCGTCTCGTTAATGACGTTTTTTGTTACAACAGAAATGTTTGGTCTTTTTAAAGTCATACGTTTGATTATGTCGCTGTCTCATAATGTCATTTGTGTCATTTCGATGTGACGGTTAAACGAATTGCAGCTTCTTCTGTGTTCCGCAATATTTGACGAAGTAACAACGAGAAATATTATACCATCGAAGAAGAGTTCCTCTCATCAAAAAATTTGAAGACGGTGTAATGGAAAGAATATTCCCTACGGTAAATTTAATAGACGAATATAACACACAAATAACTGATAACAAATGTAAATAATAGTGGAGGACTCTTGCGTACTATAACGTTAGATGAAGGATCAGGAATTATGTTGCTTCGAAACATAGCGATTTCCGATAGTTTGATAAACGGTGCAATAGCAATCGTAAGAAAATTTTCATAGCGAGCAGATTTCACTGGAGGCTGATTTAAAGATAGCGATAGCTACATTCCGATATCTCCAATAGTAGCACCATCTCAAGCAACGAAAGGACATGGAAACGTTAAACGAAAAATATCACTGCTTATCTGCACATATGTTACAAGGGACTACATTAAATTGGGTTGTGACTGATCTTGACAAGGAGAATTTTACAAACGAACAGATGTATGTCGTTCTTCGTCGTATGAAATGTGTAGACGGCCTGGCTATATCTGATTTAGTGTTTAACAAAATTCTCAATAAAACGCATGACGAATGAACACTTGCAGAAATGCAAGGACTTCTTTTGTTAAGAAACAATTTAGATGTATTTCCTGCGACCAATGTGTAAAGACACAATCCAAGTTAGTAGGTGTTAGTAATAAAAGACACGGGTAAAATCAGCTTTGACAGATAAGCCTATATAGAGAACCGAACGGAGTACGGATAGGAAAGACAGTTTTACAAAGGAATTGGCTATTTTCGCTTGCAGCAACAAGTTTCTGGTGGAACGATCATACGCAATGAAATCATATTATTCATAGTGAATAACGGGCTATTTCCAAGGATGGTCGGTAGGAACGAAGAAAGTTGAAAAATTTTACAAACGGGCCCCATCGGTGGACTATTCTTACAAGATGTAGGAGGTTTCATCCATATAGCTTGGTTCAGTCCGGAGTAATCGATGTATGTACATAAGGTTTGGATTTTTGCAAAATATTAGTTGACGGAAAATTAATACAAAAAGCTTTTCTGATTGGACTAACGAGAGAAGATGCGTTACAAGAAGCAAAAACAATCATCTCGATTGGTCAATTGTGTTGGAGAAACCGCCGAACATAATACATAAGAAGAAGGGTATAATTATCGAATTGAGATACCTCCTTCTTTTCCAATGTCGGTATAATATATTTAAATTTGATTTATACATTTTTAATGGAATATTTTTTATAACGGACAATGTCATAATTACCTTCCTGTTTCTCTGTTAATATTTCTATATTATTTGTTGATCTTCTTCATCGACCTTCGTTACGTTCTCACGATCATCATTTTGCTGGTGATATCACAGTTGTATGAATACCTGGCATAATTGCAAAAAATTATTTTTTGAATTATATTTGCATTTATAGCAATTTCAAATATCTCATAAATAAGTTGATAATAGGATCGGAATATTAATTATAGCTATTACATCAATCAGTCGTACGATCGACTTGTGCATGACACATTTGGAGTGATTTCATATACAATTCGACACAAAACAAATATTTATTAACATACAAGTAAATAACATTTCATAATTATAAAAAATTCGAGGCCAAGTTCTTCAATTACGTGAAGGTAAAAACGACTCTGTCTCAGAGAAGAGAGATAGAAAGGTGAATATGTATTTGTTGCGTATCACCGTCGCATGCACGCGTATCACTTCTTCGATGTGACGACAAAAAACATACAGACGAGCGTTGTGTTCCTGTACGTCGTGCTTTTGCATATTAGTGTGGAAAATATGTTTTTATAAGTATATTAACACAGATAAAACACGTTATAACATACAGAATATGATATCAAAAACATACAGAGGCAATGCTAACGATTCTGACTAACAGTAAATTCTGAAATCAATACATTTTTACATTATACTTGTGAATTTGTAAATATCTCAATGGGCTATCTCAAATTAAGTGGGGGATATACACTGAGGCCAATTTGAGCCAATCTGAGCTCAACCAGTCCAACCTGCGACGCACTCAATTTCCACATCTCTTGACACAGAGTCAACAAATAAATCTATAACGTTTGAACAGATTATGGATCATAATTATATAAATCATTCGTTATTTGTTATTTGTTACTTATTATTCATATATCTATTAAATTTATTTCCATAAAAATTAGGTTGTTCAAATAAGTATAAATAATTTTTCAGATGGTTGAATAGTAGACAAAAAATAAAAAAAATGATTTGGACATGGTGAAAAACATACATAAATTCATTAAATTTCGGATATCAAATGTTATCAACCAAGTACGTTGTTTTTTATTATTCAATTTGTACTTTATAATTTGTCCAGCTGGATATTTAGTAATTTTTTTTAACTTAATTCTTATAAAACGTGTGGAGGGCTACCCCCAGCGGGATACCATTTTCGAGTTTAACTATTTTATTTCTTTAGCGAGGTCAGTAGGGTGTTTTCTTTTTAGTCTTCTTTCTATGAGAGTTTTGCTCGCTTCAGCAGTCACCTTGTTTGGATGTGTTGCCGCTCTTCCCTTGTATTTTTCTGCGTATCTGCCGATTTCTTCTTTGACCGTTGGTATTTTTAAGTCTTTGCGTATATCCTTCTTTCTGACATACCATAGGGCGTTGACTATTGTTCTCGGTATCTTCGATTGTAGCGACTCTAGTTTATTTATATGGCTCACTGCTGCTGTCCTCCATAGCGGTTTTCCGTATGTCCAAATTAGTTTTATTATCGTTTCTTTAGTTTATTTTCCATGCTCGAGTTTAGACTTTCGACTAGTTATCGAGTACATCTGCCTTCTTTTTATCCGTATTTTGTCTATAATTGATTTAGTATGTTGTTTTCATGTAAGTTGTGTCTCTAAGTGGAATCCTAGGTATATAATTTGCCCTGCTTGTATTATGTGAGTGCCATTCAATTGGATATATGGTGGTTTCCGTTTTCTTAGCGTAAATGTAATATGGTTGCATTTACTGGCCTTTGCTTTTATTTGTTTATCTTGTAGCCATGCTTCTATTTCAATTCAGCCGTCGACTGCGGAAGCGTAAACACGAGTGTATTTAGTGCCTAGTGCCTAGTACAGTAAAAATTTAATATTACGATGGATCCACTATTGGCCCTTATCTTACAACATTCCCTGATTACAATTGTTGTCGTTTTTGATTGGTGACCACGACATTTGTTTTTTTAAAATTTGCTTACAATCAAGTTATTATATAGCATATTTATAGTACCTTGTCAAGACATACGTCGAAATATCATATCGCTGAAATAAATGGTTGGCATAATAAAATAGTGAATTCATTTTAACAAAAAAAAATTTTTTTTATTATTTAAATTGTACTTTACAATTTGTCTAGCTAGACATTCGGGAAATTTTTCTAGCTTAAGTAAATAAAACGTATAATAAATGAAATGAGCCAGAACGAAAAGAAAGTAAAACTAATCGAAACTGAATTACGCATAAGAAGTTACATAATTTATAGTTGCAAATAATATTATATCTAATCACGTTTATACTATTTACATAATTTACGTTTAATTTGCGTTACTAATTACACATCTGTCGCTTCGGATGTACACACATTCTTATGTGTTCACACATAATAACTTTAATGTTAAACTGGCTACATATACTTGAATGATACTACGCACAACTACGATATACGTGTAGAAATTTATTATACGAATATACATGTTCATGTGTATGATAATATTTGTGGATCATAATATTATCATACTATTCAACCGTTCGCGGTTGAGAGAGAAGCGATCGCAAGCAAGTGCGCCAACGGGAGTCGTAAATTCCCGTTAGATTATATAATCGACGCCAGGAAAACTGATCTGTCCCCTATTTCGTTTAGGATAATAGAGGTGGTTGAATCGATTATAACGCTGAGGTGACAGGATATAATTTACTCTTTATTCCAACAACTTGTAGACAAGATGATTACGCTCGATACGTACATATATATGTTGATTAGATGAGTAATCAAAACAGATATAGATAATGAAGAGATGTTGACTGATCTAAAGCTGAGAAACCAGTGAAGTTCGGTGACGATGCTGTCGCAGAGGAAAACACTTGTTGGGTGTTGGTCGTCCCACCACTGGTCGCTTAGGGCTGGAAATCTCGGGCAAAAATAGGAAAACCATGTTTCTGCAATTTTCATCTGACGGAGCAATAACCATAACGAACCTTTTGACTCGAAGATATTTTATGCCAATTGACGGACTTCACGGTAAATAAAAAAGCCTCGTTTTATGACGGTTCCTTAGGATTATTGCGACCCGCTTAATTCTATGTATACAGCTAGTGGACGCCTCGACCGTAAATAGTCACCACTACCGACACAACCCGATCCAGCGGAACCGGACAACCACCAATCGAGAGAGATTGGGTGGAAGTTCCAAATAATTTTACATTCACTGAATTTTTTATCGGTGCCCTCTTCAAGGGGGTTGATGTTAATTCTTGCTACCCACCATATGAACCAGAATCTATCCCTCGGTCAAGAAGGCCACCAGCTGTACAAATATAATTAGTCGGATTTTACCATCAAGGGCTTTGATTGCTTCAAAGCAAAAGCAAAAAAAGGCGGCTTTTTCTCGTGTTCCATGTTTGTATGTTGCTCATGTTAATGGGGTGACCAGCACCATCACTAGTTCCATATAAATGTCGCCTTCACAGAACATGACTTTACTTGCCTATCATTCCTTCGAACAGTATACATTTCAACTTGTTAGTCGTCTTCTCACCTTACATTCTTCGAGGAAAAGGTGTAGGAATAAAATATATATTTAAGGTGGTAATTCATTTCAACCATCTCTACTATCCTAATCGAAATGAAGGATTGGCTGATCCATGGCATCGATCATAAAATTGTAGTTTTCATGATCTAAAGAAAAAATGGAGTAGTTCTAAAAGGGTAAGAGAAAGAAGTGATTAATCGGAGAAAGTAAAGATATAGAATGAAAGAGAGAGAAAAGGCAGTTTGAAAGCAAGTTGAAATTGTTCACAGAAATAAGAGGCTAGAGCGATAAACGATCAACGTTAAAGCGATAAACAGAGACGACAGATCGGTACAATAATATGAGAAACATTAATAAAATATGGAAAGGTGAAACGGTGCCACCTACCGGAGGAAAAGAGAACATAGTCAGATGATAACGACAGTAAGTCAGGCAACCAAATAGGTAGACAGAAACATAGGCAAGATAAGAATAGATAAAGTAAACTTTTGCATCTTTGTGGTTCGATGTGACTGTCATACCGACTTAGAAATTCGACTCTCATTTTGGCGTCCTCTACTCATAAACGACGTTCACTCGATAAAGTACATACTAAAGAAGAATTAATGCGAGCCAACAGCATTCATGCGTATGTGCATACTTGTATGCCTCCAGAGAGAGAGAGAGAGAGAGAGTAGATATTAGATCTGCAGTTGCATTTCTCGATTGGTTATTAGTATTAGAGAAGAAATTAGCACGGATATTTTTTCATAGTTGCATGAAGCAACATAAATATTTTTTTTTTTAATACGTACTATGAAGTTTGTTAAAACGAATTCAATGACCTTGAGCATGAAATCATTTACTGCTGTAGAGCGTTATAAATTTGTCAGTTCCCAAGAAATTAAATGAGCAAAAGTTGTTAGCTATCGGATGTTAGGTTTCTGAGGTAGGATTTTTTTATTTATTTAGAATGGATTAAACAGGAAACGATGGTCATTTAACGTGAGCTAGATACTGTAATGTGCTATAACTAAGACAAATAAATAGTTAATTTACAACTCTCTTCACCACGGTTCCAACTTTCTTTTTCACGAGGACCAGCCTCATCGACGACACTCTCTGACGACGCTGATGTCACGTTGGAGACACAAGAAACTGTTACAGTTCGAACATTTCACGAATAAGGTGAAGAAATTGAACTTCTTATATGATAATGGAATTTTTATTATATAAAGCCAAGAGAGTGGGGATTCAAAGTGTTACAACAGAATAATGTGTTGAGCGCTAATTTAGGGGAATTTTTATATTGAGGTTTTTGTCCCTTTGGAGGGGTTATCGCCGGATGTGTCTCAGAGGCGGCTATTCCGTTACCGTCCGGATACTATTTCAATAGCTGTTGCATGCAGCACGTTTCGCCTACCTGGTTACTGTTCCGAGCAAGTGGGCTTTTTGAGCGTGTGACACTGACAACACTCTGAGTTCTCAACTCACGACTGCCTGTTAATTCGTCTTTCTTCCTTAGGCATCACTTTGTATTTTCTCATAGCCTCACTACGTACGTGTTCCGCAGCCGTTCCCGGCCATGGTTACGTAAGTAGGCCTTTGGTCGAAATTTTGAGTGGCTGTCCGTTTATGGCTCAGACGGGCCCTGTCCCGTCTTTAGGAAATTCCGAATTACGTCCTCTCCGGGCTGTAAACCTAATAAATCCGAGGTAAAGTAAAAAAAACCCTGGGAAAACCCCAGCCGGGAAAGCACGAGGGACGGACGAAACTCGACGGCTGGGTGAGAGAATCAACAACATACTAAGACAGTTCATTATCGGACATCGTACAGTGCAGATGAAATACTTCACTCTCACCAAGATCTTATCACTGCCGTGTTGATAACATCACACTTTACTTTATAAAACAAGTGCCAATATAGTGATAAGTTACACTAACACTCGATCTATTAAACCTCCGTCACCTTGAGCGTTAAGTCATCCGAGGTACGCGATATCGACCTATCCCAATGTATTGGACCTTGGGCCGAGTCATCAAGGCCCACCCAGGTTCCCTTATCCGGATGGCCACTGTTTAGACGACAACGAGAATTTGGATCAAACGGCTAGTTCTTTTTTTTCTGTGGAGGAAATCCGCACAGACATCTGCCGCTTCTAGGGAGAAGAGCGGCGCGGTAGTGTTGGACTCCAACCGACCAAAACCTCCACGATGACCGTCCCTCTTGCGATTGAGGGGTGCGCGGGAGCCGCTGAGGCGACACACCAGCCCCCCTCGCCGCGCGCAACAATCTACCAAATGGCGCGGTGTGCTGCCATGTCACGTCGCGTCCCATCCCCGGGGGCCGTCCGGATCCCCAACCGGACTGCTTGGTGGCCCCCGGATGCTGGAGAGTCCAGCAAATAATTTCATCCCCCATAGGAGGTTGCGGTGGCCCTCGCGCGCCCCGTGTAGGCACGTCCTCGGGCACCGATGCGCCCTCGTCGGCCCATCCTCTCGAGATGGGAGTCCCGCTCCCTCACCCGAAACGGCTGGTCACACTATCGATTCAACCTGATCCAGCGGAATCCGGACAACCACCAATCGAGAGGGATTTGGGTGGAAGATCCAAATAATTCTACATTCACAACATTTTTGACAGATACCCTCTCCAAGGAGGTTAACGTTACGTCCCGCTGCACACTACATACACCAGAATCTATTCCTCGATCAAGACAGCCACCACCTGCACTAGTATAATAAGTCGGGTCGCAATAATCCTAAGGAACGGTCATAAAATTAAGCATTTTTACTTTACCGTCAAGGACTTTTATTGTTGCAAAGCATCTTTCTAGTCGAGATTGTTCAATTCGGTAAAAAATGGGAAAAGCGGCTTCTTCTCGTGTTCAATGTTCCTATCGCGAATAACGATAAATTAACTCCAATTTCCTAAACTGTATAGTGTACCTATATAAAAGCTGTGTAAGTTCGTTCATGTTAGTAGAGCGACCAGCACCCATCACTAGTTCCGTATAAATACCGTCTTCACTAAATATAACTTTACTTGTGAACATCCCATCGAACAGCATACATATATTATAGCTGTATATTTAAGCTGATAACTCATTTCAACGACCTTTATTATCTTCATCGAAATGGAGAATCGGCTGATTCCTGGCGTCGATCATCGTACCGTAACGAGAATTTACGACTCTCGTTGGCGAATACCACCGCGACTGCGTCTCTCTTGTGCTCAGAGCTTTACCCAAGCTTGTCTAACTCACATCTATACATCCTATAAAGGAAAGATAAAAGATAGTTTTCGGTTGAGTCATTATACAATTTAGTGTAGTTAGTCTGTAGCGGCATATGAGTCATACGACGATGCGAATCGAGAGTGACTCATGTTGTTTTGCCTCGGGGCATTAGCACCGTCTCGATGTACAAAATGTAATGATAAAGAAACTGCGGACAAAAAGATATCGCCGCTACGTGCAACCGTCAACCGGAGTCGAATTCAAACTTTCCGGTACTTCCCCGACCAGTATAAATAGATGATCATGCTCTCCAGAAGATAGACTATGAAGTATCCTTATAACGAGTAACATCGAGCGAGCGACGATTACGACTAACTCTGTTCTGTGTACTTAGAACAATTTTAAATACATTTGACTATATCAAGTATCAACTCGTCTCGTCTTCATAAAAATCAACACGTTTAACATTTTAACGACCGCTAGCGATTCAACCGGATCCGACCGGCAGTTCAGGCGTAGATTCTCCAATATCACTCTTTTCGTTCATCACGAAGAGTAAGATTCACAAATTGGTATAAAACTGTATGAGCTTAGAAAGCAACGCACCTGACGTAACTGAGCAAGGTACCTCAATACTACATACGAAATTACTGCTCAAATAATGAGAAAGATTCTTGGCAACAAAAAGCCGATTAATAGGCTATCGGTCGGTAAAGTTTTAATCAATCAGCACAAGCTTTTGGCGAATAGTTCGAAAACTGTCGCCAGCTGACACTTATATGTATAGGAAAAGGTTCAACATGTCCAAAAATCATAAAAATCGGACAGGACGTAACGGTTCTATGGTTTTGCCAAAATGAGAATATTGCTGTTTTATATATTCATTTGTCACGTCTGTTTGTGTGAATGTGATTACGGCACTTACGACTTATGACAAACAGACAACGGCCGCATGGCAACAAAACACTACGCACATTCTGTCAATTGTCTCAACCTGTCAGACCTAAAAACAGTTTGGAAACTTTTCCTAGGTAGTTTCTTTTTTAAACATGTCTACAGACTGTTGGATGAAACTCCATGAGATTAACTTTCTGTATTCAAGTCATCGAACATATAATTCATTTGGTACTCCTATGCAATATTGTTGTTTATATATTTCGAATTCAAGTATCCCAGATATGATAAAGAGCTATGCAAATAAATATTATAACATAAATATTAACTTCTGCCAGTATTGGAATTCATCGTTATGAATAAATCTTCGATTTAGCGGAATTACACAGATTAGTATGGTTTACAAATAATTTTGGGCACACTTTTTCCCTTACATAATTTCATATTTGTATTATACTGCAGAACGAAATCTATCCTTGCTCTCTAAATTTATGTTTCTTCCAGATCTGTCCAAGCCTGATTATGTCATTGTGTCCGAAGTACAAAAACAGCTGTATAAGATGTTCACTATATTTGTTTTAACGAAATATTAATATTAAACTTGATGTGTTTTGTTATATTTTAATTTTCTTAATGAAGTATAAAAGAAACTAGGCAAGTTTCAATTATTAAATAGATTATGCTTATATTATAATTCAGCAGTTGATCTGTTGCAACTCAAAGTATGATTTGTATCATACATTATACATGAATGACTTGTACACTTGCAAAACACTTATAATATAATTATCTTCATGGCAAAAGAAATATCTTTCCTATTGGCGTGAAACCATCTTTTTCGTCGTTTATTATCTTTAGCAGCGGACAAAGTCTTTCTTTCTGATGTATTGGTTCAAGTTTTCTCACATTGAAAACAAAACACTTTATAATTTCTCTTTTACATTCACAATCAGAAAATCACTTGCACTTTGTGTTGACTTGTACAGGAAACTTTAACATCATTTTCCAAGAGAATGGTCGAGTTGCTGTAGTTGATAATTGTTGTTCGCAAAGTTAATACGATGCAAACAGAAAAGTGTGACCTTTTGATCTTGAACTTCAAGAGCAAAGTCAATTTTTCGGTAACCTATTTGCATTAATCTTGACCAAACAGAGGGCGAATCATGTTATGGTAGGCCAGAGACTTACTATCTTTTACCCTATACTTCTTACCATTGGTAAATCTTTTAGATTATATAAGGCTATAGGTTGCGCAAGAACTTTTTATTCTTCATGAGAGTGGAAAAAATCAGATTTAACATCTCAATGCACAAAAAGTGTTAAAACATTCATGACGAGTCCCTATTTAAATAATTTAAATGCTACATTTCCTCCTTGATGTTTTCAAGAAAATAAGCTAGCACTGACGCACACAGATTTTCAATGCAAGTATTATTTATTAAATTTTACAAGCAATTCGTGACATTATACGTGCATTGCAGCATTGTACGATGTTTTTTTTATTTATGATTTTCTAATTTTCGCGATATTCTATATAATCATATGTCAGAGAGTCGTTGTAGTTATGATTAGAGTCAGGGGCATGAAATGAATCTTCACCAGAAGAATCCATTGTCGTTATACAATCAAGGTGCTATTTATTCACGCAAGTGTAGATAGTACAGAGTAGACAGGTAAGCACGGCGATCAAACATTAATGGTAATGATATTAAGCTCGATAACGATTCCGCGATCAACGTGATAACAACTACACGTCACTCAAGGTTTGTATCTGGCTCTTGGACGAAACGTGAAGTATTCACTGATCGTATGAAGCGTTGTCTTCTCGCTAATGAGATCGCACGAGAGAGAATGAACGATCCGTCGCGGTGATGCTGCAGAGGAAAACTATGATGGGGTGTGTCTAAGGGCACGAAGTCACCGGATTCATTGCGGAAAGCTTCCACTCGGAAAGTGAGGAAAATGGACCTTGCTGTTAATTGGTTAATTTCTATGCTGGTGGTTAGAAGAAGATACAATCCGCTCTTGAGAGAAGTTTGCTACCGGGAAGCGTTGTTCGTAAAGAAAGCAGGTCTGCCGGATCTTCCCGTAGTAGGTAACAAATTTACGGACTGGTAGAATAAAGACTGTTTCTCAATTTGAAGGACCGTAGTTAACTAAGTCCTAAGATCTACAGCGGGTCCTTGGCTAGCTGAAAATATACTGTGAATAATTCATCGACATCTGGCAATCATCTTGCCCGAAGAATAGAGTCTGTGTATGGCGGCCACGGGGCAGAGACCGTTGGAATGTTTAATGTTAGGTGTCGGTACAACTATTTCTTTTAAGGGGGGCTATGCAATTCTATATCTCTGTTAGGTAAAACGTTCATCCCGTGACCGCGGCTACGTTTGGCGACTAGTTGTCGCCTCGAGCCCACACCGATTATCGCAGCTCTCGAAAAAAACAATCGGATTATTTAATATTAAATTGTTGCGACTTTTCCTAAGAATTCCAAAGAGAAGGCCTGGTGTTCTTTCATCTCCGACACAAACATGGAAGCATAACAATCATACGTAATGTTACTAACAAACAAGCTCGAAAGCCTGAATATTAATCATTGCATTTATGACGCGACTGGAATGTCAGTCAAAAAGAAAACGCGCTGGGACTTGAGGAACCATATTTTTCGTGTGTTTAGTCAACCGTTCGCGGGAAACGCGATCGCGAAGGTGGCGTGTGAACGTGAGTCGTAAATTCCCGTTACGATTACGTAATCGACGCCACGAACAAATGATCCCCTATTTCGGTTAGGATAATGGAGGTGGATGAATTAATATAACACAGAGTTTAACAGGTTGAAATATGTACTTTATTCCAGCAACTTGTCTCGCGGATTATATAAATGTTCGGAGAGGTTACGATGTCGAACAGTAATGTCGTTTACAATAAGGTTAGAAGTGTTCGACTCGAATAGCTTTAGGTGGTATATTTTTGTTCGGTGATAGTACTGCTCCTAATGTTGCTAAGGGATGTACTGTTTGCTTTCTTCTCATTTAAATGCCGTGGAAGGAAAATCGGACTTACGGGCGCCGGGATTTCAACCCAGGTGCCGAACGTTCGTAACCAAAAGCGCTAAACTGCGCTGCCGCCATCCTGTGGAAGTTGCGGTCGAGTGCTGTCACAAGTTATTAACAAGTTCACGTTGTTAATTGTAGTAGGAGTGACTTGCAAGTAGTGAGTTACATTATCGCGAGAGACATAAATCACAAGTAAGATCTGATCCGAGGGGTACAAGGAGGTACAGAGGGGAGTATATAAGGGCAGTTCCACTTGGACTAAGATTCAGTTCGATAAGTTCTACTTGTACAGTGGACAAGTACGTTGAGTGATACCAAAATCTTGTATCAAATCGCATTCGTCATCCCGTTGACCGTGAATTCGTTATAGAACCTAAATTCATTGTCATCGACATCTCGATTATCCAATCGCCGCTATTGCTTGTTAAACTCTGTAATAATCACATTTGTATCAATAAATATCATCTATAGTATACAACAACGATGACCAATTCACATGAAGATCCATACAGACATTACTAATCAACCGCCTTCGCTGTTGTCACGTAGAAGACACAGGAAATCACGAAATCACCGATGGTCTCCTCACGTCGTAGTTTGAACGTGACGCAAGTAAGGTGAGAAATTCGGACTTTAGATATGATAGTAAAATTTATTATACGAATTCAACAGTAATAATCAAGAGTGTTATGACAACAGAGTGTTGACTACTTGCCGTTACTATCTGGTTTTCGTTTCCATGGCTGTGGCATGCAGGATGTCTTGTCTATCCTATCACTGTTTTCTGAACCTGTGATCTGTAGTAGTGTGAACTATAGTAGTTGTCGGCGAGTAATCGATAATGGAATAGCCATATCGAATGTCAGTGACCATAGTCTGTCTTACGTAAAATTGATTATTGTTACTTCGATCGGTTAAGAGATGTGTTATATCCTACGTCCGTACTTCACGGATTCGGACTGGACTTTTCTTCTAACTGAGTTGTAAGAGACATTTCTTGTCGCCCCTTGTTACGCCGCGAGGCTTAATAGATCGTATTTCTAACCGTCGCTCGCAGTCCTCCAGCGTCGCAGATATATCTTCTTACCTGCCCGACGAAAAACATACAATGTATCGAAGAGCGTGTCACGTACCAACTTTCCTTTTGCCATGTGGTACGCCAGATGTGACGGTCCTTGTAAAATTCCACGTAGTCCGGACGCCAAGACCTATCCATTGTTCTAGTAACTCGCAGCAGGCCTAAGAAGACGACATAAACCGAATCTGTTCAGTTTCAGTTTTCTTCACTTAAACATTTTCGGTTTACAGATGGTCCTTATGTTTGTTGCACTCGACTCTTACCTAATACGGAGAAAGCGGGTGCCTGGCAAGATAAAACTTTTCCCATAAACAAGGATGCCCACGAGCCATATCTAGCTCTCCTTGTCTTTACTACCTAATTCATTTACCAATGGGCATCGCGGATCGTTACCCTCACTTTTCCACCAAAAAGTGTGGACAACGAATCCGCGTTCTGAGTTCCAAAGGGAACACCCACACCGAGCTTTCTTCTTTGATGGTACGAGACCGTTTAGACAGTTCTATTTCTAATTTCAATCCGGTTCTATTTCTAATTCCAATTCAGTCACAATATTGACCTTTGTAATAAAAACTCTGAGTCTAAAGAATAAAGATTATACTAAAAAATCAACAGTCGTGTAATTACTTAAAAATTACGTGACAAGCGCATAGTTGTCACCAAGCAGCGAGTTCTGGAACCGTCGATTTCGGACCGTTATTTTATTCTCACAAGGAAGTCAGCCTACGTGATCATCGGCACGAGCGTTGGCGAGTTCTGAGCGTAGTGGAGTTTGTCTCCCCGAAAGACAAAGAATCGCTCTAAGGGCAATCAGTCTCATTTGTAAATTCATACTGCATACATCGAGAGATCTGACGAATAATGTTGCTAAGTCTAACGAATATCGAGAAATATCGAAAATCGAGTCGAATTTCTGTAACGGATTAACTGTATTCATCGCTAAATAATTTGTGACGCTTTTATTATAATTTAATTTATTGTTGAATATACACGATATATTAACCTGTTAACACAGTGTTAAATTCATTGAACCACCCCTGTTATTTTAATCGAAACAAGGGAAGCGACTATTTCGCGGCGTCGATTATACGAATCGTAGCGAGAATTTACGCCTCTCGCTGACGCATTTTCCTCGCGACCGCGGCTCTCCGCGAACTGTCTTAACACCCCTTATATGCAGTTGTGGACATGGTGTAGTCTAATACTCGCTCATATGCAGAGTGTTTAGCTACAGACATAAAAGAAAAAATGTAAGGGGTGATATTTGAAACCAAAATGAGACGAAAATGATAAATACAAGATGTAGCGTTTTCGGAATCATTTTCCAATTATCGACTATTAATAATCAACCGAAATATTCTCGCGTGCGAGCAAACCTCCTTACACGAACAAAAATAAGTGAAGTTGAGCATTAGAGTGCATATTGAACCTTAAATGGAACGATACATGGGCAGCAGGTTACAAGTTGTAGAAAAAAGATTACGGTATTCGGAGATAATAATTTGCCTCCGAAATAATTAATCAATAAAAGCATATATTAATAATATTTATACAAAGTTCACGCACGCACCGCGATTGTCTAGATTGCTCACAGAAAAATTGTAAAAAATACAACAGCCGCTTTATATTGCAGTAAATGTTCAGTATAACCTGTGTTCTTTTGCAAACATAGTATGCTACATACAACTACATACAAACACCGCACGCCCAAATCAGTCGAGTTAGAACTAAATAAAATTTTTTTACATCACAAACAATACAAGAAATAGAGGAAAGAAGTTCATGCAATTAAAAATAAGAAAGACTTAAAAGATCTACAGCGGCATAATGTAAACCTATACTACGACTACGATTAAATTCAACTTTATGTTTATATAGTTCTCCTAACGTTTCTCCTTGGATGTCGAAATGATTTTGTCCTACTAGAACTATTCTACCCTCTAACCAAATTCAAAAGCCGCTAAAGTATGTTAGGTATCGAGGCAATAGTGGAGAGTTTATTCACAAAGAAGAATTTACGATATTCTTCACCAACGCTTCCGCCTTTTTCTGTATGACTTTCTCGAAATTACTCAGGAACAGTCACGATATCTCAAGTGGTCCTTTTAACACATTGCGTATGGCGGGTACACTTTTGAACGCTGCAGAAGCATGCTTGGCAAGCAATAAGATGCATATATGCACATTTTTAATTTACAGTTAGAATTGCATTCACATAAAGTGTACTTAAAAATTACTATATATTTTATACATCTATTTATTATTAGTGAGATGTGTATAATCTTATGTGCTAGACAACATTGACCGTGAAGTAGTGACACACGTATGTGAATATGACTGAGTTGAAGTATGTGCGTGCGCGGCGTCTCGAAAAACAGATGAATGTGACTGCTCCATTGGCAGTCTGGTATGGAAGATGGTAAGACAAAGAAAGTGCCGAGACGCGTACAAATGTATATCGACGAAGATCCTGGAAATTGTTTATTAAATAAATCTAAAACTATTTTAATATGAATTCTAAGTGTAATCATCGTGTCTCTTTACTTTTATTTCGGCAATTAAGATCCACAATTCTCTACAATTATATAAAATCTTTTACATTTTAAATATTATTTATTTCACAAACTTGAATAATGCTTTCGAGTGAGATATGTGGTAAAGCATACTCCATTGTGCAATGGTGTTCAGAACGATTTGCAACAGTATCTTGTTTCGCTCCTTTTTCCATTGGACAAACAGAATTTACATTGTTTAGTTGGAAACTTCTTTTTGCCTTTACTCGTTATTGGTTCAAGTGTATACTGTTTCATATTACCAGAGAGTCTATATGGTGGGTCGATGCGTAGATGATTTGTTGTATTTGAAATACTTTGTTCCATATCCATAACTGTATCCGCTGATTTTTCTTCCGTCGCCCACAATATCATCACAGCAAGTAGAAAATCTTTATATTTCATTTTTTCATTATTGCAAAAATTATAGAACATGAATGCATTGGACAGGCCGCAGTTGGTGAGATATAATACTACATTTTTCGGCCATTTAATTGTTTTTCTCAATAGTGAGTAATATGATAGATACTGATCAGTAAGGTGGAACAAATTTTTCTGAACATGAGACATTCCTCCATTTTCCTTGTTTAAAATTAGCCTTATATTTATGTACATATTGTAAATAATAACGACTTGTTTCTTCAGAAATAATTTGGAAAAATTCATTGCCAAATATACAATCAACAGCTTCCTTCACACTGCAGTTTCTTTGTAATGATGTCGACGTAACACTAATTCTTTCAAAAGGTTCCAGATTTGGAAATGTATCCTCATCTGTTCATTCCCCAGTTCCCTTTCGACTGCTGAAGAGTACAGACGTATGCCTAGTGCCCAGTAAAATTCACAAAGAGTGACGACTCTCCGTCGAAATCGGACGTGCAAAACAGTGCCCCAGACAAGTGGGGAAAGCAAGGCAATGTAACGGGTGCCACCGCTCAGGATATCGAACAACGGCGAAACACACGCCATAAACAAAGCTGTAGATGCTCATGAATGCACAGTCACAAAAGAAACGGAAATGGAAATCACACAATCGGGTGACGAGAGAAAAACCACCAACAACGATCTATCACATCAGAATGAAAGCTGGATGGTTGTAACTCTCAGCAAAGAAAAGGAAAATAACAACAAACACAAATGTTAGGAGGGCTGTAGAAACAGAAAGACAACAATGGCTCTAAGAAATTCCTCTACTAAACTCCTGCAACGCACTATCAAAAGAGAAGGAACCAGACCCAACTGAGAAACCAATAACACACAACTCCAAACCACCACCAATCTACATCGATGCGCAGATAATAGATCCCCTCCTCAAACTGCTGAACAACACGACAGGCAAAGAAAATTACAGCATTAAACAATTAAAACTGGACCAGGTAAAACTGCTAACCAACACCCCAGAAACCTACAGAAAAGTGACAAAGGTGCTAAAGGAAAAAAAACGCTGGATACCATAATTAACAGCTCAAAATCGGTAAAAGATATAAAACAGTAATCAGAGGACTACACCCAAAGGCAAATACAAGCAACATATGTGAGGAACTAACCAAAATCGGGCACCAGGTAAGGGTAATAGATAACATAACAAGATTTGACACTAAACAACCACTACCGCTACTCCTAATTGAACTCGAACCGAATAACACTAACAAGGAAATTTTCGAAATCAAACAAATCCTAAACACAATTATTACAGTCGAACCACCCAAACACAAAAAAGACATACCACAATGCATGCGGTGTCAACAATATGGACACACAAAAAACTACTGCAACAGAAACCCGGTGTGTGTCAAATGCGCAGAAAAGCACTTGACAACGTATTGCCCATACACGGGAAAAATAAACGAGGTAAAGTGCTACAACTGCAACGGAAACCACCCAGCCAGCTACAAAGGCTGTCCAGCCAGAAAAATACTTCAACGCAAACTGTTTCCGCCGCTTCGAAGCAGGACATATAACTACCACCACACACAACAAGACAGGGCAGAAGCTGAGACACCAACAAACGTACAGCACACAACGAATGTCAACCACAATAACACCAATACCTCTGGTAGTCGAAGCTACGCGCAAGTAATCAAACAAATAACACCCGTAGCCAACCAAAACCAGAACAATAGCACCAATCACGCTACTGAAATAAAAAAACTACTAAAGCAATCCATCAAAAACACCGAAATGATAACAAAAATGATAAGCGAACAAAACGCAGTACTCAAACAGCAAACGCAACAAATCACAGTTATGTTACAACTGCTAACAAACATGCTAAGCAGAAAATAAAAATGGACATACTAAAAATAGCAGCCTGGATCTCTAACGGCCTACAACAAAGAGCCCTTGAAACCAAAACATTCCTGTATCACAACAACATAGACATACTACTCGTATCAGAAACGCACTTCAACAACAGAAAGCTACATAAAAATACCGTACTATACCATATACGATACCAAGCACTCCTAAGGAAAAGCACACGGAGGGACCGCAGTAATAATAAGAAACGACATTAAACACCACCTACACAGCCAAGTTAGCAACGAACACATACAGGCAACCACCGTTACCGTAGAAACTAGCAGCAACCGTCTACAGCTGTTAGCAGTATATGCACCACCGCGACACAAAATAACAGCACAAATGTGGGAAGAATACTTCCAACAATTAGGCGACAAGTATATCGCAGCAGTACAACTCAAAGCACACATCATGGGGATCAAGAATCGCTACACCTCGAGGCAGAACCCTGGAAAACCACATCAGGAAAAACAACCCCAATATATTATCCACAGGAAGACCGACATACTGGCCGACAGACCTGAGCAAAATCCCTGACCTACTCGACTTTGCAGTCACAAAGGGACTAAATGGAAATAAAATAAATATAGCACCCAGCCTCGAGCTTAGCTCCGACCATACACCCATAATAATAACATACAGAAACAAGCCAATACTTTACAACAACTCAGTAACACTATGCAACAAATCCACCAAATGGCAAACATTCAAGGAAATAATCGAGAGCAAAATCAACTGCAACATTCCATTGAAAACGCCTGAACACATCGAACAAGCTGTAACAACACTTACAGAAACTATACAAGAAGCAGCACGGGCAACCACTAAACCTGAAACTACCACTAAACAAACGAAGCAAATCCAATCAGACATCCTCGAAAAAATTAGAGAAAAAAGAAAAGCGAAAGCAAAATGGCAAAAACATAGAACAAAAGAAAACAAAGACACCTAAACAAACTCGAAAAGGAAATAAAAAACAAAATAAAAGAGCACAACAACGAATTCACAAAGTTCATAGAGTCACTATCTGCACACGAGAACTACAACTATTCACTATGGAAAGCCACAAAAAAAATAAAGAAGGCGATAAAACCATCCCCAGCAATCAGAAAAGCAGACAACACATGGGCAAGAAGCAACGAAGAGCAAGCCGAAGAATTTTCCATCCACCTATGCAACACATTTACACCACACAACATCAATAACAGCAACCACAACAGCCATACGGACGACGACGCGATAGCCACTAGCACTGCAATCGACAAGCAATACACCATAGTCAAAACAACAGCACAAGAAATAAGAAACATAATAGAAAAAACAAAAAATAACAAAGCACCAGGAATCGATCTAATCAATGGCAAAATATTGAAAAACCTCCCTCCAAAAGCGATACGGCTAATTACAATAATATTCAATGCAATACTAAGAATACAATATTATCCCACATTATGGAAACAGGCACAAATCATAATGTTACCCAAACCAGGCAAAGACCCACACGAAGCAGCATCTTACAGACCAATATCACTACTTCCCGTGCTCTCCAAAATACTAGAAAAAAGGTCATATACGCCCGACTAAAACCAATAATGGAGAAGGAAAAATTAATACGAGACTATCAATTTGGATTCAGAAACAAACACTCCACCATAGAACAAATGCACAGGCTTGTCAACGAAATAATACACACAATAGAAAACAAACAATATTGTACAGCCCTATTCATGGACATAGAGAGAGCATTCGACAAAATAAACCACGAAAGCCTACTGCAAACAATCCAGAAACAATTCCCGGAGCAGATATACCAATTAATAAAATCATATCTGAGCAGCAGAACCTTCGTAATAAAAATCAAGGACGCGTACTCCGAATTCAAGGACATCAAGGCAGGGATTCCGCAAGGAAGCGTCCTAGGACCTATATTATACACACTATACACGGCCAACATATCAACAACTACCAACAGCAAAATACTGACATTCGCGGACGACACAGCCGTACTAGTCAGGCACACTAACCCTGTAACAGCAGTCACAATATTACAAAAACACATCACAAAAATAGAAAAGTGGCTACAAGACAAACAAATTAAAGCTAACTCTGACAATTGCAATCCAATATCATCCACACTGAGAAAACAGATAACACCAAACATCTTCCTGAACGGCACGCGAATAACACAAACAAGGGAAGTCAAATACCTTGGACTTCACATACATACACACTTCACATGGAAACAGCATATCAAATCAATAATAGACAAAATACAGACAGCAAGGAGACAAATGCACTGGTTAACAAGCCGAAAATCCAAACTAAGCACAGAAAACAAACTAAAAATATACCAAATAATCATAAAACCAATCTGGACATACGGAATTCCACTATGGGGAACAGCAGCAATGAGTCATATAACCAAAACAATACAAGCCAAAATCCTTAGAACAATAGTAAACGACCCATGGTACGTTAGAAACGAGGACATACGGAAAGACCTGGGAATACCAACGGTCAAGGAGGAGATTACCAGACTCGCAAGAAAGTACAGAGAAAGAATAGAAACATACCCGAACCCGTTGTAAGCGCAAACGAACAAAACAACAAAGATTGCAAGAAGACTAAAAAGGAAACACCCAATAGATCTCATAAAAGGTATAACCTAGCAAACACAATGATGGCACCCCGCTGGGAGTAGCCACCCACATGCTATATTTTTATTTTTATTTTTTTTTTCCTGATCACTATGATATAATACGTTACCAAATGTCCTTCAGGATAAATTGTAAAAACCAAAATAAACAAAAAAAAAAAAATCTGTTCATTCTTTAATTGTAGGCTCATCAGTCTCTATCTCCGAATCTTCACTTTCGTCTGAAATACCATATTTCTTATTCAGTCTTCTTCTATGTTCAATCAGACTAAATTCATTTTCGTCGGAAGTGTCGTAAATAATAAATCATCAAATAATATAAATCAACCATTATATAAATAATACAAATCATAAATCAACCATTCACTTTGACTTTCATTTTCTTTACATCGATATATCATTTTGCTACTTTTATAGAATTAGGGCCTATTTCATAAAATAATTTATATTATAAATTATCAGCGACAGTTTGGAAATGTAAATGATTTTTATAAAAGCTGTTTCTTTACAAATTAAAACAGGAACCTTGAAATAACAAAATGCACAACAATAAAACACTTCAGAAGGTACGGTAGACGATCGGCATAGATCTGCTGATGTTCTGGCTATACTGACTGATTGTTTTCATCTACTTAGAATGTGAACATTCAGTTGCTTTGCTCATCATTTGTCACAAGAATGCGCAAGGTTTCCTTACTTTGATAACGTAACAAGAACATTTGTCTCTGATTGCTTAAGATATTGATTGATCCATATGCAATGTGTTAAAAACGTGGTTGAGTATGCCTATTGAGTAAACGAACAGACTGCTCTCCAGATGTGTTTAAAAATCAGTAGAACTGACTTGCAAGAATAGTATCATTTCGACAACAAATACGAAAACTTTAAGAGAGCTATTCAATGCGATACACATAATTTTTCATTTAGCTGTACATTGATGTGTATTATTACGCGGTACTTCATAATACTTCATAATGCTCTAATTAATTCTAAAGTATAAGATTAACTAATTTTTTGTAGTTTTCGTGTTTCCTGACCTTCTGTTTCATGCGCATGTGTGTGCATTGTAATAAGCAGTGATCAGTAGTTTTTATGGAAGTCGTTGTTATCTATGCAAAATATCGTACGGCCACAATCAGTAGATTCTTGAAGAATACTTAATGCACATGTAGTTTTTCTGTGGACATTGCCATTTTCATTACGATTTTTCTGTGAACAATCTCCACACTCGTGGTATGTGCGATTTTCTGCAGTATACTAAATAAGGCAAGACTTGTATATCAGTTGTCTTCGTAAACAGCGTGACGTTTGGACGAAATGGAGTTCCAGAAGGTGCATTACAACACTTCCCGATTTATCAATATGTTGGGGTTCTCTCTTAATTCCAGATCCCATATAAATAAGGAAATCCTAAAGATAACCCGTCGTTACGGTCACAAAACGGAAGGATTTTATATCAAATCTAATTTCTTCTTGATGCAATGAATTTTTGAATGCCAGTGTCCCTATATCCACGATCAGATATTCGTCTATACATAGATTGCGATAAGGATAAAACGTATCTGCAAATGTTTCTCGTGATGTATTAATTATACTTCGGACTCTGCGCAGACGATCGGAATTGGATACATTATCGTCACTAAAATGTAACATTTGTAGCAGTAATAAGTGGCGCTCTGTGCTTATTATTGCGGCATAGATATCGTTTTTCAAGAGGTTATCCTTCCTCCAGTATTCTGGTAACGATAGCTTATTGTTTCTCGTCATTAAATGAGAAATACCTATGAAACAAAATAAATAAATGATCACTGTATCACTTATTACATTATTGTTATTCTTTTTATTTTTTGCGCCATCAAATGTTTGTCTTTTCAACAGTACACTCTACCATGTCTTCGCTAACAGAGGACTGAAAATAATTTGTAATTTTCCATGCATAATTTATGTATGCTTGAGTACTCGTATTTCTCACGGTAAAATTTTGGGGCCAAATTTTTCTGTCGTCCATATGATATTTGGTAAAATTATCCTTTGCGCGTTAATATTCTCTACTATAGAATCATCAGAATCTGTGGTATTTAATTTATATTCAATCTCTTTCATTGCAGTTATCCGAAGCAGTTTCTGACTTATCAAATACGTTCAACACTTATAGCTTTCGCAGATTTTTAGAAACCACTTGGAACAGTGTAGAATCTGAAAAGTATATTAAAATGAAACGCAAATTATAATACTTTTAAGAAATAAGAATACCTTCAGAGAGTGATCGGACGTACCAGTATACAAATTCTTCGGACCTTTGTGTCTAAAGTTTGTTATACTTTTCTTAACTAACTATTCTTTTGTGATAGGCGAAACAAATTAAAAATCAAACTATGTATAAACGCGAATCCGGTTGTGTAAAATATTTGGCGCGGAACTCAGAAAATGCGCTGCTAGACGTAAATTAGTTGGCGACGCTGCTGGTTATAGGCGCTCTTGGCCTCTAAGTGTCACTTCGTGGCCGCCGGCTATATCTAGCGTTATTAGCGAAACGGTTAATTGTCAATAATTAAACAACAAATCCGAAAACACAACTTTTTTGTTCTTGATTTCTTTATCTTATTCTAGCTGCAAGAATCACCTCTTTTTTTCACACTTGTAGCAGAACACCCTGTATATACTATAAAGAAAGGGTGGGCGGCCAACAAATCTTAGCACGTACTCAGTCACGGACGCACAATTATACATATAATTCGCTGTAGTGGTATCGACCACTTTTTCCAACTATCTCAGGCACTACAGACGCCTGACAGTTACATGTATAGGAAAGAGTTGTTTAGAATCGTACTGACGATAAGTCGATAAGTGTTCGAAAGTCATCGAAATCGGAGAGGATGTAACTGTTTTACAGTTCCACGTTATGCATTTCAGAAAAGGATGGATGAATTTCACGAAATGTTATTTCATACATTTGAGAGGGATTTTATATAACCAGTTGGTCATGATGTATGTATAACAAGATGAACAATTTAACAGAACAGTCCGATGCATGTGTTCTTGGCTAAAATGATAAATTATGGATATATTACTAGACCGTCAATCTGATGCTGCACGTCATGTGTGCATATGCATTCGTGCGAGCGTGCACCTGTAATCAGATTTGTGATTATTAAATAAGGATCGGGTTATTCTTCATTTTCCAATCACCGTAAAACGGACGGTAAAGCTAGTACATTGAAACTACTGTTCGGTGAATACATTCGCATATCAATATGACTTATGAGTATGGTGACACATTTTCCAATTATTTTTTCTGTTATTCGTACGACATAACAGAGTGATTGAATAAAATTCCGCGTTCACCCTCTTTTCGCTCTCCACTGGTCGTTTTCCGACAGCTTACCACTTCTCCGCTCCCTGCGCGTTCAATGCTGCTTCCTTTCAGATTCATCGTTCATGAAATTTATTAAAATATTACGAAATGCATTAAGACGTCGCGTAATATTTAGTACATTTGTATATCGTGCAGGATGTACCGAGGGTAAGTGTAAAGCGAGTAATACCTCAATCATCAAATGACGCAATTTGGGCTAGCTAGAAACCTTATGTTATAACTCGAAAAAATTAATGAATAATGAAATTACGTGCCGGTATCAATGACATATGCATTATATTTGCTGTTTTTACGTTTACGACTTCATGGCAAACCGTACAAAGTTAAAGCAAAGGCGTAAACTCTATCTGTTCCATACGCGATTGCTCACGATTCACGTCATATTCGACTAGTTGGCCAACTTTCCAATGAAACGTGTGTATTATTACTAACAGAAAGCAGACCCACTTCTCATGCAGCACCTGGTTCTTCAAATATGACACCAATAAACTTCGCACACCGTAAAATTAGAAATGCATGTAATTCACAAAAATTAACAGAAATATGGATGTGCAAAAATCATAATGCTTATTAGTTTCAATAAATGTTCTCGAATTATAGCATTGATGGTCACTGCTATTGTCGTGTCATCTATTCAGGTGTTTGTAGGTTTGATCGGTGGCGACGCTAATGTCTACTGAAAAAAAACACGTCGGAATATAAATAGCATATTAACATTAACGAGTGAGGAAACCATACAGGGTGCGCCGTTAGAATTCGGACAGAATTCAATTTGTAGTTCCCACCATATTAGAATTCAGATGTTTGTGCTGATTGACTCTGAAGTTAGTTAAATATGTCAATAAGTCTTCTATAACCTCAAAATGACAGAACTCGTTAAGCAAAACCCGGAATACGATAGAAGAGCGGCGATTATAGAAAGTCTTCGCGCCGGGAGAACGCCGGTCGAAATTATAAAATTCTTTAGCTACCCAAGATCGACGGTATACGACATTGCTAAGAGATACGCAGCCTCAGAGTGGTTCGAGAAGGGTTCTCCTTCTCCGGCGAGAAAAGTTCAGCGTTGTCTCAAGTGAGGGCGACGTCATGCCTCCGCACTTCTTCCAAAAAGGCGAAAGAATCACAAAGGAGGTTTATTTGGAGGTCCTGAAGACAGTAATAAAGCCGTGGATGGAAATTACGGCTTCTGGAAGGCCGTATTTATTTCAACAAGATGGCGCACCTGCTCACACAAGTCATCTTGTTCAAAATTGGCTCTCTGACAATGTGGACATGTTTTGGTCGAAAGATTTCTGGCCTCCTAACAGTCCCGACCTAAACCCATTGGACTATTACGTGTGGGGCGTTATCGAGAGACAAACTAATAAATGCAGGCACCCCAACGTCAACTCCCTACGAGCTGCTATCGAGTCAGAATTCGCGACAATTAAACGCGACCAGTTGAAGTCAGCGTGCTCGCGCTTTAGAGCAAGAATAGAGCAGGTCATAGAGGCAGAGGGTGGTTACATAGAATAAAAGTTCTCAGCAAGGACCCTTTAAATGAGATATAACAACATTTTCATGTGTTTTTGTGTATTGACTTAAATAAACAACTTTCTGCACAAAACTTCTTTTGTCCGGATTCTAACGGCGCACCCTGTATATGTATATGTATAATGTATAGTAGCATCTTCGACGATAAATGTAACCTTTTACGGCATTAATGCCGTAATTTTTCATATAGACATGACTGACGTAATCTCCTCAAGCACTTTTGAAAATTTATTATTAACTGTAGTATTCTTGTTCAATACGCTGAAATTTTTATTCACAAATATTTGCCTACTTTAACTGTATCCCAGATAATTTTTTAAGGGTTGAACTTTAGAGGGTGATTTTACCTCATCAGCTCGAGTTACCTCAACTAAAACAGGATACGTGTTTAGTATTTTGCGCCGCTCTTCTAGTCTGAAGTCTTATCAAAATATGAGTCCTACCATTCGCGACCTTTTCCTGATAGTAATGTTTCCTTTTGATTCCTTTGTGAATTGCAACTATCGTGGCATTGAATTTATCTGATTGATGAGTATTCTACTTAAAATATATTTCCATTTTTCTAGGAAAGCCTTCTTTAAATAATTTTCTGATGAATTATGCTGAATCAATACTTTTATTTATATTTTTATTTATTTTATTTATATTTTTCAGTAATGCTCATATTGCGTGGCTATTTTTAAGTGTACAAATCCAAACATGATTCAAAAACCACGCTAATGTATTAGTAGTATTGTGCTCTGCATTTTCTTACATCAGAATGAAATTATGCTTTAAATACATTTTATTCTACGAAGCAGTATTGCACGAATATACGTTTTTTATTTACTAAAAATTTTTTACTAAACGGTGCTCGACCATAATTTTTATTTTTGTTAAAGTTAAGTAGTGTATGAATATCTTCTACACTGATTGTGCGTTGGTGTTTTTTAACCTCTGCAGAGTGAATCGTTTATAATATTTGATGGAATTTGCAATTCAATTACTTTCCTTCATTTGCCTTCATTTTAATCAATAAAGATTTGTGTGCAATGATAATCGTAAAATCGTATTGTTGTAAAATTCTAAATTCTAAAATTTTTAAATTCTAAAATTCTAAAATTCTAAAGTTCTATAACTCTAAAATTCGGAAATTGTATTAAAAGTTATATAGAAGATTATTTCTTCCTCGGTTTTGAATATAAACGTGTTAATCGAATCATTCATGCATAATAATACTTAGTTTCAGTAGTAGGGTGATGTTATTAAAAGCAGGAGTTTCTAGAGGAGTATCACGTCGAATATCGTTACAGTACTGTGACAGACGTGGCGGTATCCACTATCGTGAAGTGGCATTTTCTTCGATCTTTGGTAAAGAATACAGAGTATAAATAGCAACAGGTAGGAAGCAACTCCTTATCATACTATATTTCAATCGTGTTTTCTTTTAACTATTAATCATCATTACCAATATACCAAATATATTACCAAAAATACCATCGGATCATAAATTACTTCAATGGTTTAAATGAAGTTTTTGAATTCTCAAACATTTATTTTCTATTCTACGCTTTACGCAGTAAAAGTGATTCATTATTGTGGTTTTTCAATAATTTATAACTAATCAGTAAATGTGATCGGAACATTCGATTTTATGTGATAGTTGCCTGAAACTTTGGCTATTTTCTGGAAAAAATTGAGATTATGAGCGGTATTTCACAATTTATTGTTAGGACTTGCTTCGACTTCTCGTATTTATGAAAGTTGAAAATACACTCCGCGAAGACTATATTAATCATGCGAAATATTTTAGTTATTTTACATTTTAACACGTTGAATGCCATGCGTGTTTTCAAGGAAATCTCCTTCAGACCACGCGCGCTGCAGTACCAAGCGTTCTCTGCTACTAAAAGGAAGTACTACTCGTACTCTCATCGATATTTTAGTAATGCGAGACGCTCAAATGGTGGTCTCATGAATGATCTCTCGTTTCGTTTGTTCGCAATATTAAAACCACTGGCTGTTGTTGAATATAATGAAGGAAAGGGTGGTATAGATTATTACGACCAAATGGTTTCTTATACCACCAAAATTAGAAAAGGAATCAAATGGTACAGAAAACTTGGCGTTCAACTCCTTCTGGGAATTTCTGTTGTAAACTCTTTAACGGTCTCCAAAATTGCAACAAGAAGGGATATAAATATTAGAATATTTAGAAAGTTATTATCTGCAAAGTTATTAGGGTTGTCTGAAAATACAAAAACCCTTGTCTTCGACGAAGTCAGCATAATATCGCCGTTCGGAAAAATCATTCTGGAAGAAGCATTAGACGCGCATGCAAAATATGTTATGCAAATAAAAGACCTCGAATGGACCGAACAAAGACACAAACATAGAAATCTTATTTTCCAAGTTGTCCCGACAAACCTCAGCTATGTATAGAATGCTTTAAAGCTTTACATTCTAAATAATTTTTTAAATAAACCATTTTCGTATTACTTTTATAACAATTCAATATTTTTATCATTTCCTCTGGAATATTTTTTCAAATAACTACGATGATCCTTCGCAAGTAGTCAAATAAGCGACACTCGAATACGGGAGTCGTGACAGTCAACGTGTTAAGTGGTAGAGAAACCATGTTTTTAATAAAATAAAGTGAAACATACGCAAATAAACCGAAGTATACTTCGTGATAAAATTCATCTCTATTATTTTATTTATCGCTTTCTTTATAAATGTACCTGACAATTATTTAGTTTCTGCGTCAAAGTATCTCTTGGAACATATAGAAACTGTACGGATAACGGAAAAATCACTTTCATATGAAATTTCATTTATTCAAGCACAGTTTAAGATTGATTGACAGTTCCCTTAAATATCTATGGATTTCGTATCTTCTTGGCTACTAAGTCACATAATTCTTTCAACATAATTAACTGAGACGAACTTCAACTTGTTTGTGCTCTGTCATTGAGGCCATTTCTCAAATAGGTTCGTTTGAAAAAGCACCTGTTCATTATCATTTCATCAGCTGTTGCGCAATGGAGCCAGTTCATTATATCAGTACATACAACATATTTCATTTGGCCTTTCCCAACAATATGTATATTTCAATTCTACTTCATTTACATCACTTTCGAGTTTTTGTTTTGTTTTGTTTCGATAGCTGGATCGCGATTACTTTCATACTAATGTCTTATAATCAGAATTCACTCAACAATGGAGAGGATACGTTAAAATATATTGTACATGAACGTTAATAAAATATATACACAGTACATATTTAACAGAAGGAGCATGCGTTATAAGGACGTATTATGTTCGGATAATAGATTGTACCGGTATTAGGATAATCGAATAATAGGTGCACGGATATATCAGGACAGGGAGTTAGGTACTTACACAGGGTGCTTGGTTACAGAATCTTGCAACTAAAATAGGATGAAAATGGAGAACAAAGAAATTGCATTTTGTTGTTTAAATGATCGCGAAGAATCGTCGATTACAGATTATACTCATTGTTACTTACAGATGTTTACTCATTGAAATCTATAAGGACATATCGGAAATATGCTTTACTTTGACTCCATAAATAATTAATGCATGACAGAATATATAAGCAATGTTTATAGAGATTTCACATACGCACCACGATCGTCTCGTCCATAGGTGCACAGAAAAATCACATGCGTATTAAGTATTCTCGAGGAGCTACTAAATATGAGCGAGCACTGTCTCGCACGACCACGCACACATTCCACGCAAGTTATTGATCACTACATATTACAATATTCACATACATACACCTAAAATAAGAAATGAAATAGACAAAGGAAATTACAAAAAGATTGTTTAAACTTATACTTGAAGTTTTAATTAAGATATCCTCTCTTAAAGTAATGTGTAATAATACAAATTAATGAATAGAGACATGAAAAATTGTATTTACTACTTGAATAGCCCCTTTAACTTTTCGCTTTTTTAAATTAATGTCTACCATGTAGAAGAAATGTTTTTAAATTACAATGGAAGCGTCATTGACATAACGCAATTATCTGATTCGTGCAAAACAAAAACATTATTGATGAATTATGTTTCTCTTCCAGAAGATTATTCGTAAATTTCTTTGGAAAGTAATATATAAAAAAATCTCAGAATCCTGAAACATGGATGCAATCAATAAAGAAACAAATGAAAATGGGAGCACTAAAGGATTGAATAAGACGAGTTCCCTCGAGGAATTCTACGCCGGTAGTGGGATCCTTCTGACTGGAGCCACCGGTTTCGTTGGAAAAGCTCTGCTGGAAAAATTTACCCGCATGTGTCCTCGCATTACTGCAATCTTTATACTAATGCGTCCAAAAACTAACGAAACGGTGGAACAACAATTTAAGAAGCTCCTAGATGATCCCGTTCGTAATTATTATTCTTGTTTCTTTCATTGTTTAGCCTGTCAGGAGCCAAATTGATTTTATTTATTTTATTTATTTTATTTATTTTATTTTTTCGTCTTCAGATTTACGATGACATCAAAGCAAAGCATCCCGCAGTTTTTAGCAAAGTTTATTCCGTGAAAGGTGACATGAGTCTGCCGAATTTAGGTCTTTCGCAAGAAGATAGAAATCTGTTGATAGAGAATGTAAACATAGTGTTTCACTCTGCGGCCACTGTGAGATTCAACGAGCCATTGCACGTGGCTGTTAATGTGAATACGAAAGGTACTGCTCGTGTCATCGAGCTTTGGAAGGAACTGAAGCATCCAATTAGCTTCGTCCACGTCAGCACAGCCTATACTAATGTGAATCTACATGAGATCGAGGAAAAAGTTTATACGTAAGAATAAATTATACGCATACGTAGTTCCATGGTTTACGAATATTATAATTAGAATTATATCCTGCAGAATATGTTCACTTATTCTTGACTTTGCAGCACGGACTTTAGTCCTTCAGAAGTGATCGATATGTGTGACAAATTCGACAAAGCGTCCATCAACCTGCTAGAAAAGACGATTTTAAAAACTTATCCAAATACATACACATTCAGTAAGAATTTAGCAGAGCAGATTGTAGCAAGCCAGTGCAAAGATATGCCAGTTGCGATAGTACGGCCAAGCGTAATTGGTGCCGCTTTGAAAGGACCATGTCCTGGTTGGATAGAGAATATATCTGCAGTTACAGGTATTTATATAAATCTTTTTCAATGATAATTGTTCAATACTCCTTACATTTCACAGTAATAGAAGTAGAGTTAATCGGTTAGTTTGTTAGAGGCTAAATGAGAGGCTTTCCACTGGATCATCATTATTATAGTTCAAGTTTGTTGTTGTTCACAATTACGAAAATTCTTTCCACTCTATTCAGTGCTACGTTTCTGCTATTCGAAAATCACAAATAATTTCTAAACCAATTTAATGTTACCAGGTACTTACATTCTAATCAGCAAAGGATGTACAACAGTGGTACGAGGTAGGAGAGATACAAGATTGGATGTAGTGCCTATCGATTTCGTAGTCGGCGTGTTAATGTGTACTGCATGGCATGTCACGCTACATCGTGATCGTGAAGTTAAAGTATACAACTGCACGACCAACGCATACCCTTTTGGGTAATATTTATTACGAATTTTTTTCATCTATTGTGATTCGATTGTTAGAGTATTTCAAAAGCTTCAGTTTATTTAAGTAACGTGGACAATGAAAGCGCGAACAAATGTAGAAAACAAAGGTCGACTTTTGCTACCAATACTTCAATTTAGAAAAATAAAGATATAAATAATATTTATTGAAATTGCATAATATTTCTTGAGATACTCGGATAACAATAAAGCTTACTTTACGCGTAATTCCATTAATTGTAATTGTAAGAAATATGGATCTTTAGTGCCGAAATAATGTTGAAGGAACACTGAATATACACTGGGGTGTAATATTAGAATAATATTATATTTATTACAAGAAGGATTTCTCACTTATTCTTCGATTCACACTTGCACGCGTCTCCGCACTTTCTCTACACTCGACACTTAACCGACCCTTCTGGATGCTTCTTAACAACTGCCAAACGTCCTTTGTCTCAACTCAAACCTGAACGCGCTCTGACGCTTACACACACATTCACATGTACAGTGTAACTGTATCATCTTCCTAACACTAATAATGTAAATGTTCCAATTGACAAGGTTTGGTCCGATGGTGGATGCTATGGTAAAATATAGCATAGAAAGCCCGCTGAACGATATGATATGGTACCCAGGTTGTTCAGTCGTAGCTAATAGATATATTTTCAACATTCTGAGTGTAATTCCGTTTGTCTTTCCTGCGTTTGCCATAGATATCTTTTTAAGACTCCGAGGCAGTAAACCAATGTGAGTATTCAATCGATCATCGAACAACGAGAACAATCTTCCTGGGATAATTTCTGTTTTCATCTGTAATAATAATTAAAAATGATATTTCAGAATAATGAAACTTCTCAGAAATGGCAATAAGTTGTTCGCATCGTTTGCATTTTTCACCATACACGAATGGACTTTCCAAAGGGATAACATTTCCGACTTGGCGAGGAAGGTGAAAATGTTACACGACAGCGATATGTTCACACTAGATTTAGAGGATATGGATTGGGACAAGTATGTTGCAACTTACCTGATGGGAATTAGGAAATTTATTCTAAAACAAGAGTTTAAGTCAACAGCCCGACAACGATTATCAAGGTGCGTATAGAAGTATCTTCGTATACAAAAATAGGTACTAATATTAATACATATATTTTCGGTTATTTCAGGTTGTACTGGATACATCAGATCAGCAAAATATCCGGTATAATAATTTTATTATGGATACTATTTTGTTTTGTATACTGACAATTTGAACGTTACTTTTTTATCTTTCAACCAAAGACAATATAAATACAATTTTATGAAGAAGAGATACATCATCCCTTTCATTTTGCCTCACAAGTCGTTTCATTTGTAAATAAATTCATTTCTGATATTGCTTAATAAGGATGTATGAATTTATATCCACACGATTCCTGATTTGTAAACAATTCATACATGACAATATCTTTATTCCTCGATGTTTCTAATACAATAACATCTACGAACGTTCATACATCATCTTAAAATGTGTGTTTAAAGATCATTTTTACATAAAAATTCTGCGGCATGTCTTTACGTAATACTAAACAACAAAATAATTATATAGAGAAAAATAATAATATTCACTACTAATAATTTGTATATTAAATCTGCTCACTGAAAATAAATATTTTTCCGTATAAGATATCATTTTTCTCCAATCAAAGGTTGACAGATAATTATACGACAACAACAATAATTCATCATTGAAAAGTTCTCTGAGAAATAAACAATGATGATAGAAAATAAATATTCTTTACAATAAGATAGTTGAAATGGCTCAGTTTGGTTTCTGAATTGTTTGTTCACAAACCTTGTAGTTCCTTGACCAATCGGCGTTAAAATATATGACACCATTGACGAAATAAGGAACAGACGTGACATTCACATAACATTTAATATTATATTACTTCACATAACAAGTAGTAAATAGTGTACATAAAAAGTGATGTATGGGGCAATCACCTCCAATAACCTTGACATTAACATATGTTATCAAGGTTGTCAAGTTATGTATTAGCCCTCGCTCGTCGTTCGGTATATAATGATTAAGAAAATATTTTGCATAGAAAGAACGTGTCTTCTCGACACTGGGTAGATATGGAAGGGGTCACCACGTGCTGTATACGTGTTATATATTATTATTCTTGCATTTATCGTTGTATTCTGCCTTCTTCCGTCGAGATTCTTCTTGATATATTATTCAATATCACTATTCACAATCAGTTTATCGTGTAACATTTTACAACAAAACTAAACGATATAATTCTGTGAGATTCAATTACTTAGTACAAAATTCTATATAAAAGCATACACGGTATGTACATATATTGGAAGATAATTGAAAGAATTACAAAAGTTTGTAATTGCAAATTACAAAAATTAAAGACATTTATACAAAGTAGTAAGAACTGTACAAAGATTATAAAATTATTTACTATTCAGTAATGCATATTCAATGATTGATACATAATCTGAAACTTTCAAGGAACAGAGTCTCCATGTTCTTTGTATCTTGTGCACAGCGGTGGACGTAAACAATCACATCTTTACCTTGAGGTAAATGAATATTTTAATTTAGAATGCTTCAGGAGTTGCTAATTTTTTAAATATTGCACTTTCACTTCTATTGAAGACATCGTATTCCACAGGAGACAGGAGATTAAAAGTAGTCACGAGGAAAGATAATTTCTCGCCAAGAAATAGAAAAAAGGCAGCCGCTGTGTCGCAATACATTCTGCTATATCATTAAATACAGCAACTTCCGGTCCACTTCTTTGGCTTTATATCTACGTCATACACAAAAAATTGAATTATGTCTACGTCAGCGAGTACAAGATCGTAATGGAGATCACATTAAGCTTTATGATGCCTCTTTACTAATGACAAGGTCTGCCTGACTTTTACCTGCAGCACACTCGCAATAGACCAGTTCATTAATGCGTATGAAACTTTGACGAGTTTCATATGATAATCAAATATTATTTTTAATACAATGTGCACCATTATGAATACATATGTAAGACATAGAAGAAAGCTGGGCACGTACTTTTGCAATTTCATAACAAAAAAAAGGTCTTAATAAACAGAGCTTGAAAAACTATTACTTTTTCAGTTGTCAATAAGACATTAGCTTCACAGCATATGTTCAATATATTTCCAATTCATCACTCACTTTGGCACGTTCTCTCACAGAAGCACATCTTTAAAGATTCCCGACATTTGCGAAATCTCCTGGCAGCAGCTTTCGAGTCGTTGCATCAACTCATTAAACCAAACAATTCGTTTTCTATACGCTATACTCTTTTATACACTAAACGTCCGAAGCTAGCGGCTTTTGAACCTATTAAAACCCGTTTGTTTGTTTTTATAAGTACTACCAGAGAGGAAATATTCTCTCTGATTTCATTTTAAAACTACGCCTCTTCAGAAACAATATAACTAACTATATAAAGACAAATTGAGTGGCAAGCAGTAAGCAGAAAAGAAAGTCAAGAATGAAATTAGGTTTGATGTTCGTTCGTAATAAATTCGAGTAACCAAAAATAAGAAAGAAGTTATGCATGAAAAATGGACCTTAATAATCATCTGGGTGTTTATTAACATTTGATCTTGAAGAGCGCTGGTGTGACATTGCACTCTCCATGCTCATCATTATCAGGTCAGTTGGGACAGGTAAATACTGGCGTGACGACTCGCGCTCCATACGAGCCGTAACGTGAACCGTGAAAGGGACACGTCGTAATTCGCGAATAGCATGAGCCACAACTGTAGCCGAAAGGAATAAAAAAATAGAAAGCTTAGAGGAAATAATGAGATGCTATGACAGCGACAAACAACTGGCAAGCGCCACAGGATCAAGTACCGGCATAAGCAAGCTAACCATGTGCTCAGCAGGGTACGACTTACCATCAGCAAAAACTAATAAAAAAAAAGGCAATTTGAATAATAATTCCAGGAAAACTACATAGCTGAAACCCTAAGAATTCTGGAAGGACACCAGCAGAACCGAAGATGACAGCATCCACAGAAGTAATCACGTCCCAAAACTCCGAGCTATCATTAAATAATCCGTCACGTGACAATTACCCCTTCTCCCCAATAGTCTTAGTATAAATAAGGGTTGCTACTTAGAGATAAGAGCTAGTCAGTTAAAATCAGTTAATTAGTTGAAATTTTGTTGAGAGTCAGTTAAAGTCAGTCAGTAAAGGTCAGTCGAGGGTTAGTCAGTCAGTCAGACTCCTTCTTCTCCCAACAGCGAAGACGGCTCGACACCGTTTGGTAGTGCTGGGATGGTGGGAATGGGATCCCATGATAGCCGTTGAGGCCCCGGGTATCATATTGTTGATCCTCCTCTTGGTCCCGACGAAGTTGTTTCCTTCGCTTCATAGGGACCTTCGAAGTCTTCGTCCTCTCTCTATTTTCTTCCTGGTCTGCTGCTCCATCGTCCTTTGGGGACGACCGGCCTCATATTCTCAAGATAACGCACCCTCTTCCGCAATTCCGCGCCAAGGTCGGCAGTTATTCGACCGATCATCCCGCCGCTATATTCCGCCGCCGATGATACTGGTATGGCAACGGTAGCAGCGCTTGTCCTCCTTTGTCCCGGAGCCGTCGCCGTTTTTTTACTTCCAAACTAGAACTTGAGCTCCTCTTTCTCCCCAGCGCATGTTCCGGTCTTCGGCTCTTCATGGCTGCCGCCGTTCCAATCGCGTATCCCGGCGATCCTCCGGTACGATCGCTTCCCCAATGCAGTAGCGTTGTCAGAGTAAAACTCCGATCTTCTTACCTCCATGACGCAAAGGAAGCTCGTCCCAGAAAAAGGAAGTAGTCGGTGCAGGGTGACGGGGAGGCCCACCCATCTTCTGATGAGGCGGGTTGCACTTGACCGTTATGGGCACATCAACTCGATAAATATAGACAAAATGTAACAGTTTTGAGTTTACGATTCCATTCGTTCAGAAATTAATGCGTTTTCAAAGCTTGGTTCCCTCAACTTATTGCATGACTTACTTTAACGTGATAACCATTTAGCTGATAAACTTTGTTATTTATTTAGGCAAATATTGTGCTCGAAGTAGTAGAATATCAATTTATTTTCAATATACAAAACGATTTGTGAAATTACATTTTAGATAAGGGTTACTGGTTACCTTTCGGTGACTGGAAAAATATATAGCGCAACTAGTATTACTCTATTACCAAGTTACTACTACTATTACCAAGACAATTACCAATGCTACCCTTTTTTATTTCCGTGGGACAGAATCCAACACGCTATCCAAAATTACGGTAAATACGACATATTGTAACTTGATACTTTTCTACCACCAAAGTTAAAATATGATGTAGTTTAAAAGCTGATTTGGGAGTTATTCGAATGATTCGGAATAAATATTTATTGACACTAATTATTCGTATAAATTCTGTCTAGTCGAATATTTTATTCGGATAATAACTATTCATTGTTCACAGCGAGTTAATTTGTCTAATCATTTGAATAATTTATCGTTATGTACTCAAATACATTATTCAAATAACGATTAGAATACCATTTGAATAATATTGCGAGTAACTGCTAATTATTTCTGACTTCATTTGAATTTCATAACATCCTTACTATTCTGCTCAGAATGTTTTATTTATATTGATGTGCATACTTGACCTTTCTGTATTAAATTAACTGAATATTCGAAGGACAACAACGAAATACATAAATATGTTAGCAGCGGAATAGTACGAATCACCTACAAGTTGTAAATATGAAAAGTCAATATTTTCAATCGTGATAGAGAAAGTATTCTATAATAAAGGAATAATATAAGAAACATTTGCAATGATTAATTTGAAAAATTACATAATGTTTATAAATGTCTTTTTTATGAAATTGAAATATGAACCATTACATTGAAAGTCAGAAGGTTTTCGAGGCATCAGTGACGTCGGCTGAAGGAACAGCTGTGAACAGAAATAATAACAATTTTGTTTTAGCTTAATGTTGACAGTTTGCAAACAAGTAGCCTTCATAAGATCACCTTCACCTTTAATATAAAGATTATGTTAAACAAACCAAGAAATCTAATCCAACTAAGAAAATTTCGTATATTGCTTTAGTTACATATTTCTCTGCACAAGTAACAATGAGCATAGAAACAAAGGAGCGGTCATTAGAAGAACGATGTAATGTCACAAATATGTTGTTCATTGAATAGCAGCCTCATCAACTGTCGATGACTTTCGACTTATTTTTGGAAATGTAGGAATCAAAGAGCATCTTCGCCTCTGCCCGTGGAAGTATGTTCGCCGGTTGGATCACCTCCTTTTCACTTTTTTTTTCTATGCTTTGGAGACGTTCCTCTATTAGCTGAATCAGCGAAGGGCCTAGCTCCTCCATCTTGCGTTCGATCGCTGCGAGGCCAGCTCTTTTCAGAGCGCCTCGTTCTCCGCCTATAGTGTCGCTATGCGTCCTTCCATTATCGCAAAGGCGCCATGGGTGGGGTCCATTCTTTTCACCATCTCTGCTGTGCCAGCGGCGATGGACCTCGCCGCTTCTCACAGCATCTCCACGTGTATGCCTTTAAGGTTGCGTAATGTAACCTTGGTTACATCGGAAGTTCGACGGATCGGAATTCGACCAAACTCACAGCTCCCTTCCAACTCCCGGTCCATGACTCCCGGTCGAGCAACCAGAACGCTCAGCCAAGCTCAATCTTTTCCATATCTAGCGAAACTTGTCTACTGAGTAAGTAATGTATATACAACGTAATTATGATATCTCATTTTTGTATCATATTCGTCCATTAATTTTACTATTTATATTATTTTTAGTTATATAGAATATTTTTAGTGCTGCGCTATCCTCAAACTCTGCAATTGGAGGAACTCTCCTTCCCCCGCATAGTATTTATTATTGAGGAATTGTTATGTCGTCAAATCGTAAATTATTTAATAGGTTGATAAACTCTGTATCGTCCTTCTGCCTTATATTAGTGACGAGTTCGCAAATTGAAAATTGGTACCAAGAATTAAGATCTGCACTGTGATTGTAATAATCACGTCGCTGTAGTTGTACGAAACAACAATGTTCTTAGTTATAAGTTCTTAGTTATACTTATAAGATGTCACCAAATACAAGAACATTTATGCGACATAGCTCTTCGCTGGTCTTGAATTCTCACTGTCTGTATTCTCAATCCTCATTTGCATAGCATAGACAGTATAGGCAGAATTCAATGTGTAATACCGAAATTGTTTTAGTAATACCTCGGAAACTAAGAAATATCTGAAGCTAAAATTCCATATTATGAGCCTACCCTACTTCCCCTCCCCATCCCTCCATTCAAATTTCTTTCAAACTTCCTTTTGAAACTATGATTGAATATTATTATATATTATGTACATTTTTGTGGTAATAAAACAGTTAAAAAAAAAAAATAACAGTTAGGAACTACGATCATCGACCTACCATTTTCGCAGAGGTTTACGCCTACCTTCTCCCTATGGTATGTTACGCTCTATGACATTTTCCGACCACGCCGTCTTTATCCGAATTGTTCATAATAACACCTCATCACAGCAGGTCATAGCACAGGGGAGGACACAAGTTCCCGACTGGAGGCAAATCTCACACAAACCTAACGCCTACTGCATCTACAACAAAGTAAAAGGTATCGAAATAATGTTTATGAAAATAAAATTATTAAATTTTAATTAAGACAAAAAATGTTTCGAAAGCTAAAATCAAACAACAGTTACATGTATAGATGAAATTACTCAGGATATGAACCCTGGCAACGTATTTGAAAATTATTGAAATCGGTGAATTGCACTCTGATCGATATAATTACGCAATATTTTACAATGCACAGAATGATATATTTACGTTCGTTGGAAGTGTTTTATTCTTTTAGGTACGCGGAGGAAATGCTAAATAATTTTCGTATTATAGTACTTTTTTCTATAGTAATAATCTCACTTGTTCTAACTTTTAGAGAAATGATATTATATTAATTGTGGTAAGTGAAGCTTATTGTGCTTTACGTACAATACAACGATTTGATAATAATATTTCTAAATATATTTCATCACTACTTCTAAAACTGCAGTTCGTAATCGTATGTATCACTGTACTTACGGAGGTTTTCATGTACTCATGACCTGCTGATCACTTAAAGGAAATGGTAAATTATATTCTATGTAATCGTAATTTGTATATAATTTATGTGTTACATTGTCCTAGGCGCAGTTTTCCACATTTCTGAGAGCATAAACGTTTCACGAACTATATATTACAACTTGATATGGTATAAACAGGCGTTAGAAATACAAAAGAATTTACTGAATGAAATAGTATTTCAAGAACCAGTAACTTTTTCTATCAGTTGCGTGTTGTTGAGGTTATTAGATGAATGTGAATACAAAGGAACGCGTGGATAAATTGTAGGATAGAAAATATATATTTTGAATACTAAAGTGCAAATACAAAATTCGGAATATGATATGAGCACACACTAGCAGTGTTATCCTATGACTGAAAAACCCTAAAGCCAACGTTGCCTCTGTACAGTTTATGGTTTGCCTCTGACGCAGTCTTTTGTCTATGCGCTGGTGATAGCTTCAGTGCTTGAGAAAGCTAAAGACCAAATGTAGAGTTTTCTTGGAAGTGATGACCACTTCAACACGCGTTATCAGAGCCCTCTCTCCGTTATTATTGTTCGTTACGATAAGTTAATATTCAAATGTCAATTGCGATAAATATGTCAACGGAGGAAAACATATAAATAACAAATTCATGAGGTTTCAATATCTATCCCATGTCCATCTTTACCACTTTTCGTTCCGCGATAGGAGATAATTCTACATAAGCGTATCCAGAGTATTTATCATATACGTTATCGTTACGATCGTGATTAGCATTATGATTACTAAGTGAGTTCCGCAATTAATTAAATGTCAACGCTATAATATCGGTAAAAACTAATTGTAATACTTATATCAAAATTTGAACTTTATGCGTAATACACAAATATGTGAATAAACAAGAATTACTTAGAATTACCGTGACATTACGGGTCATTTCAAGATCGTAGTATAAAGTTACATTGAGCTTTTATCAAAAAAACAATTTTTTGGAAATTTCATGCATTGACATTTGCAGCCGATCGAAAGCTTTTTAGTTTTTGTTCTAAACATTATTTTGCCAAATTGTGTGTAAACGGTAATGTGTAAAACTCTTAACTTTGTTTATACGTAAATTATGGAATAATATTTTATTAAGTATATATGTAATAATAATAATATATATTAATAGTAATGATATATATTCTTTATAATTATGAGATCTTTACATTCATAAATGCATAATTATATTGCAGGGTTCTTTGTATTGCTTGTAAAAACTAGTTCCGATTAAATAACGATCAACTACCGTGAACAATTATGTCATTGTGCGTTTGACTTGTACACCTGGTTCGTAACGATGGGTTTTTGCAGCACCACCGTGACACAATCTCGCTTAGATCCAGGTTACGCAGGTCTAGGCTACGTCGAGCGTTATCGCATGAACTATTTGAATTGCAAATTTTATTAAGTATAATTTGAATTTTATTAGAGTGTCTGTATATAAGAGGATATTCTTTTCTGTAGTCGTGATAAAATTAATGATATATTGTACCGATGATATATTGTATTAAAGACTGATGAATGTTCCTAATTTTTGCATTAAAAGAAAATAGATGACACGGAATTGTAACGGTAAATAAACGTATAAATACATTTTAGACACTTTGTAATAATTTAACTAACCAGTTTAGCAAAACATTAAATGAAAGCCTCTAAAAGACATTTAAATACAATTACAAGAAAACAAAGGTATTAAATCACGCGCAGTGCAAACTCATGGTATAGGTATAGAATATTGAGGATATTTAAATGGAAAGATTAGCGTTGAAATTAGATTTCGTAGATGCTATTTTCGTCAGAAAGTAGAGCTGCAGACTGTTTGTATATGGAATGACTTTTATGATTCCCTTTACTAACTTGTTAAATAGACATAAGCTTTTAGCTCACCACAAATGGTATGTTAATTTGATGTTTGTATGTAGAGTAATATTGTGTCCGTAATTGCCCTGTAGACATTTAAAACCCATGGAAATACGCTGTTTCGTTCACTTGCAGAGATACGCGATCGCGAAGAAGCACGTAAACGGGAATCGTAAATTCCCTTTACGAATAGACAATCGACGCCGCGAAATGATCGATCCCCTATTTCGGTTAAGATAACAGAGGTAGTTAAATCGAATGTGACACTGATATAGCAAGTTATAAGTTATAGTTTATTCCAACAACTTGTAATGAAGATAGTCACACTATGTGTGTATGTATAAGTTAAGTAGGTGACTGATCTTATAATGGAAACCCGGTCAACAGAGTTGACCGTTCGAAAGATGGAAAATCGTTGACAACGTAAATACAAATACATATGCAAAAAACATGATTGAGAACAAAGTATCTAAATCAATACATATATCTTGTCTCACATTATGATCATGTATCATAAGAGTTTCAAATCTTTTACGAATACGAACAGTATTCGTAACGATCGCTAAATAACAATGGTTAAGACTGGATGCGGTGCTACCAAGGCCATCGATAATACGCGTAGCAGTTAGCAGTCATCGCAAGAATTTATATTTTTTTGTCTTTATAATCAACAAAAATAAAGAATCACTGTGGAAAGTTAAAAGTGACCATATGATTGTGCAAGAAAACTTGCGATGAAGAAGCTGTATCTGTGCTTTATATTAGAATTATGCGTACTGACCATATCGCGAAGGACTGCTTTGGATACGTCGATTCTTAATTACATTTATCGTGGATATCTTAATTGGTTAACGCAATCCTACGATACGTCTGTTTTAGTTTATTTCGTGTTACGTCTTTATGCAGTAATATCGTTTTCTTTTGGTTAGAGAGATGCTTTTTGGAGGAAAATTGAAATATTGCGAATCTTATTTTTCATAAACTAATGTTTCATTGTGAATATATATATGTTCGCGATAAAATGATAAGTTGACGAAATTGTTTTCGGTAAAAGTGGACAAAAACTTACACAGCACGGATCATTTTTCTTTTAACATGTAAATATTGTAGAGATTATATTTTTAAGTGTCACGCGCTATGAATTCTGTGGCACTCTCCTCTGGTACTTGAGATGAGCAATTTTCTAAACAGTACTTATTTCGAAATTCGTAACGAGACTAAATAGCAGTCCTGAAGTGTGTCAAAAGTGACAAGCTATTAGGTAAATGTAAAATCAAAAGATATCCATATCCATTTACATTTATTCTTGAAATACTGGTCAGTCCTGTTATACGAGTATGTATGAGTATAAGTGGCAGCAACCTGATTATGATTTCAGATGAGTTTTGGTCAGGTGCAGAGAGAGGAGTTGATACCCCTCGTCAATGAACGCGTTTACTTTATAGCATGAATCTTGAAAATATACAGTAGCTCACGAAAGTATTTACGTGCTGTTAAAACTCTAAACAATTAAAATACGCACGTTGAATTTAACAACTGAGGACAATGCTCTTATTGCTATAAGATAAAAGTATCAAGATAGTGCATCTGTATATCTAAAATTTAGAACGAATCCGATAACGTGTGCAGAAGTTTTGAAATCTTTCGTTGCAGTTACTTGATTGGAATTTTGACATATCGCGTGCAACGTTACATCACAGATGAAGTATGTTTCTAAATTATTTTAAAATGACTATTTTATAGGCACAAGAAACGAGGATCGAATATCTCGATTACGGAATAACAATAAATATCAAAAGGAAGTTCAATAAACGTCCCTTTTCCTTGCAACGTAACAGGTAGTTAACCAAATTTATGATTACTGTTATCAAATATTTCATGATACCACTTGTAAATATTATATCGTCGTATTTATTCTTTAAAATCATTATTCAATTTAAATCACAGATTTCTTTTATTTCCAATAATTTATCCTAGGGACAATCGGTAAATTTCTGTGGCAGGAAATTACAGTGAAGAACGCTACTCCTTATAATGTGACTACAAGAATTCCAATGTGATTTCCAGTTCATTCATAGTCTTGTCATAGTAATATCATTTTTAAAGATAGATATGTGACATTACAAGCTCCTCGCCTTACTGTAGCTTAAGAACTGATGCTTATTGTTTGAAGTTCATATGTATTCTAATGTCTTTAATTTGTTTTTAATTTCTTTTTAATTTGTTTAGCCTTCAGGTCTTCGAAAGTTCTCGAGTCGGTTCAGCATTTAAAGCCAGGAAACATAGATGTTGTCGCGGTGATCTCTGATTATAGGATAATAATATTTTTGATACCAGTTTGCATACCACATACATCAAAACTACAATTAAGCAGTAACAGCATACCTGTGTGACGGCATCCAACTATAACCCCTCCACAGAAACCAATTCTTTGAAATAAAAATCCTGCCAAGTCAGCACTTGACATTCCATTCCTATTCTGTTCTGTTAATATGACATTCTGTATCGTTACTCTGTCAGTTTTATAATAAATTTTGAAATAACTATCATAATTGGAGTACGAATCCCTCGCCTTACGTGCGGAACGTGAAATAATCTCGAACCGACGCGATAAAATTGGCGATCCTTGCCTGGATCCATTCATCGCATCAATAGGGATCTTCAACGGGAGCTCTACGAATTCTACAGCGAAGGACCACGGTCACCTCCTTGTTCAACAAAAGGATCCACAAAGAACTTCGGTAAGCTGGCTTTCTTACATTATCAGAACAGTAAAACCGAAATACGACCTGAAGATAGTGACTCTTCTTCTGCTGAAAGTGTCATATCTCTCAGCATTAACCCAACTGACAAGAGTACCGCTAAACAAAACGAGCTAATCGCTATCCTGATGGAACAATTTCAAAGTCTAACTCATGAGTTTAAAAGCTTTAGAAATAGCACCCATCAAAACATTAAAAATATAAAAGAATTCACGGAAACTAGTGATAAGAATCGGAAATAGAAGTGTAGACTACTGTAGTTTTATTTCAAAACAAACACCCCTATTATCCCACAAGAAATAAGGAGATCGACCTGTTCGTGGTGTCGATTATTATAATCGTAACGGGAATTTACTACTTCCGTTGACGCGCTTCAACGCGATCGCGTCTCCCAGCGACTGGACGAAAAAACAGATGTTTTTACAAAATTGTTGTTAATTGATTATAATAATTTTCTTTACTTTTGTACTATAAATATGGGTGTATGTGTACAATATTTAACGTATCAAATCTTTATAACACACCAATGTATAATAAAAGCTATGGTATTGTAAAGATCAAACAGAAAACATATTACAAAACTAAATAACATAGAATGTAATGCATTATAATATACATAAACAGGATAATCAAAAAATACCGCACATTCCTAAAGTTAAAGTAAGATGAAAATGGAGAACAAAAAAGTGCGCTTTGTTTTTTACACGTAAGGTATACGGACAAAAGCTTATCTCGTGTAAGTCGTAAAAAAGAAGACTATGACATTCAGTGACGCAAACCAACTTGCGCAACATTTTCTAAGGAAAATCATCAATTATAGATTAAACCTGTTTACTCAATGAAACCTGTAAAGGCATATCGGAAATATGAGACCTTTTGCCTCCGTAAATAATTAATAAATAAGAGCACATATAAATACTGTTTATCCAGATTTCATCGTCCCTTCCGCCCGCGCACGCATAAAAATCATATACGTATTAAGTATTCTCCAGGTGGTATTATATGCAAGCGAACAATGTCTCGCACGAACCACGCAAATATTCCACACAAATTACCAATCATTGCATACTATTATATTTACACAAATACAAATAAAACAAAACATACAGAAGCCAAAGGAAACTAGAAAAAGATTGTTTACGCTTAAAATCTCAACTATAACAAATTTTGTACCTTATTTTAAACATTTGTTCACTTACTATTTGATAATTCAGTGGCAAATATTGGGACTGAAAGTGTGCAGATCCTGGAACATGGATGCAATCAATAAAGACTGGAAAGAAAATGCGATCAATAAAGAGTTGAATAAGACGAATACTCTCGAAGAATTCTACGCCGGTAATGGGATTCTTGTGACTGGAGCAACTGGTTTCGTGGGAATAGGTCTTCTGGAAAAACTGATGCGCATATGTCCACGCATCGCTGCCATTTATATTCTAATTCGGCCAAAAACGAACGAAACGTTGGAACAAAGATTTAAGAAGATCGTGGATGATCCCGTTCGTAAATATATTCTTGTTTCTTTCAATGTTTAAGCCTGTCAGGAGCCAAATTGATTAACTCCCATTTCTGGAATTTTCGTTTTCAGATTTATGATGGCATTAAAGCAAAGAACCCCTCACCTTTCAGCAGAGTTTATCCCGTGAAAGGTGACATGAGTCTGCCAGATTTAGGTGTTTCACGAGAAGATAGAAGTCTGTTGTTAGAGAAAGTAAACATAGTGTTTCACGCCGCGGCCACTGTGAGATTCAACGAGCCGTTACACGTGGCTGTTAATGTAAATACGAAAGGTACTGCGCGTGTCATCGAACTTTGGAACGAACTAAAGAATCCAATTAGCTTCGTCCACGTTAGCACAGCTTATAGTAATGCGAACCTAGATGAGATTGAGGAAAAAGTTTATACGTAAGAATGAATTATACGCAAACGTAGTTCCATGGTTTACGAATATTATAATTAGAATTATATCGTGCAGAATATGTTCACATATTATTGAATTTGCAGTACGAGCTTGAATTCTTCAGCGGTAATCGATATGTGTGACAAACTCGATGAAACTTCGATAAAGCTAATAGAAAATAGCATTTTAAAAACTTATCCAAATACATACACATTCAGTAAGAATTTAGCAGAGCAGATTGTAGCAAGCAATAGTAAACACCTGCCAGTTGCGATAGTACGGCCAAGCATAATTGGTGCTTCTCTGAAAGAACCATATCCTGGTTGGATACAGAATATTTCTGGAATTACAGGTATTTTAATAGATATTCTTCAATAGTAATTGCTCAATACACCATACATTTCACAAAAGTGGATTTAATCGGTTAGTTTGTGAGTGGCTAAATGTGAGGCTTTCAACTAGATGACCATTATTGTAATTCAAATTTGTTGTTGCTCGCTATTACGAGAATTCATTCCTATCTATTTAGCATTACATTTCTGCTAATCGAAAATCACAAATAATTTCTAAACCAATGTAATGCTACCAGGTACTTATCTGCTAATTGGCAAAGGATGTGCTACAGCTATACGAGGTAGGAGAGATGCAAGATTGGATGTAGTGCCTGTCGATTTCGTAGTCGACACGATAATATGTACTGCATGGCATGTCACGCTACATCGTGATCATGAAGTTAAAGTATACAACTGCACGAGTAACGCATACCCTTTTACGTAATACTTATTACGAATTTTTTTCATCTATTGTGATTCGATTGTTAGAGTATTCCAAAAGTTTCAGTTTCCTGAGATACTCGGATAGCAATAAAGTTTACTTTATGCGTAATTCGATTAATTGTACAAATGTAATTGTTTCAATTGGCTAGATGGGGTCAGATGAAAGATGCAATGGTGAAGTGTAGCATAGAAAACCCAATGAAGGATACGCTATGGTACCCGGGTTGTCCAATGATAGCTAATAGATATATTCACAATGTTCGGAGTGTAATTCCACATGTTTTGCTTGCGTTCGTCATAGATACATTTTTAAGACTCCAAGGTAGTAAACCAATGTGAGTATTCTACCAATCCTCGAACAACGAGAACAAGCTTTCGGAGATAGCCTCTGTCTTCATCTGTAATAATAACCAAAAATAATATTTCAGATTGATGAAACTTCTAAAAAATGGCAATAAGCTGTTCACATCGCTACAATATTTCATCTTGCACGAATGGACTTTCCAAAGAGATAACTGTTCCGACTTAGCGAGAAAAGTAAAAATGTTGAACGACAGCGATAAGGTCAAACTAGATTTGGAGGATATGAATTGGAACAAGTATGTTGCCATTTACCTGATGGGAATTAAGAAATTTATTCTAAAAGAAGATTTTAACTCACTAGCCCGACAACGATTATCAAGGTGCGTATAAAGGTGTCGTAGTATAAAAAATAGAAACTAATATAAATACATATATTTTCGGTTATTTCAGGTTGTACTGGATAAATCAGATCACCAGAATATCTGGTATCATAATGTTGCTATGGATAATGTTATGTATTGAGTACTGACCATTTGAACGTTAGGTTTTTCTCCTTTAAACAAAAACAATATAAATACAATTTTGCGAAGAAGGGGCTTCTTATCAGTTTCATTTTGTCGTTTCATTCGTGTTATTTCTAAAGAAATTCATTTATGACATTGCTTAGAAAGGATGTCCGCATTTATATTCAAAATCAATCAGACAACGACGCTACAGAAATAAAAGAACTATTAAAACAATCCATCAAAAGCACCGACATGTTAACAAGAACGATAAGCGAACTAAACGAAGCATTCAAGCAGCAATCATTACAAATCACAGCTATGATACAACTGATAACAACCATGCTAAGCAAAAAGTAAAAACGGACATACTAAAAATAGCTGCCTGGAACTCTAACGGTCTACAACAAAGGGCCATTGAAACCAAAGCATTCCTATACCACAACAACATAGACATACTACTCGTATCGGAGACGCATTTCACAACAAAAAGCTACACAAAAATACCGCACTATACCATATACGATACCAAGCACCCCTCAGGAAAAGCACACGGAGGAACCGCAGTGATAATAAGAAACGACATTAAACACCACCTACACAGCCAAGTTAGTAAAGAAAACATACAAGCAACTACCGTTACCGTACAAACTAGCAGCAACCGTCTACAGCTGTCAGCAGTATATGCACCACCGCGACACAAAATTACAACACAAATGTGGGAAGAATACTTCCAACAATTAGGCGACAAGTTTATCGCAGCAGGAAACTACAACTCAAAGCACACGACATGGGGATCAAGAATCACTACACCTCGAGGCAGAACCCTGGAAAAACACATCAGGAAAAACAATCTCAATATATTATCCACAGGAAGACCGACATACTGGCCGACAGACCTGAGCAAAATCCCTGACCTACTCGACTTTGCAGTCACAAAGGGATTAAACGGAAATAAAATAAATATAGCATCCAGCCTCGAGCTTAGCTCCGACCATACACCCATAATAATAACATACAGGAACAAGCCAATACTCTACAACAACTCAGAGACGCTATGCAACAAATCCACTAATTGGCAAACCTTCAAAGAAATAATTGAAAGCAAAATCAACTGCAACATCCCACTGAAAACGCCCCAACACATCGAACAAGCTGTAACAACACTTACAAAAACTATACAAGAGGCAGCACGGGCAACCACAAAACCAGCAACTACCACTAGACAAACAAAACAAATCCCATCAGACATCCTCGAAAAAATTAGAGATAAAAGAAAAGCGAAAGCAAAATGGCAAAAACATAGAACAAAAGAAAACAAAAAACACCTAAACAAACTCGCAAAGGAAATAAAAAACGAAATAAAAGAGCACAACAACAACGAATTCACAAAGTTCATAGAGTCACTATCTGCACACGAGAACTACAACTACTCACTATGGAAAGCCACAAAAAAAATAAAGAAGGCAATAAAACCAGCCCCAGCAATCAGAAAAGCAGACAACACATGGGCAAGAAGCAACGAAGAGCAAGCCGAAGAATTTTCCATCCACCTATGCAACACATTTACACCACACAACATCAATAACAGCAACCACAATAGCCATACGGACGACGACGCGATAGCCACTAGCACTGCAATCGACAAGCAATACACCATACCCAAAACAACAGCACAAGAAATAAGAAACATAATAGAAAAAACAAAAAACAACAAAGCACTAGGAATCGATCTAATCAATGGCAAAATATTGAAAAACCTCCCTCCAAAAGCGATACGGTTAATTACAATAATATTCAATGCAATACTAAGAATACAATATTATCCTGCATTATGGAAACAGGCACAAATCATAATGTTACCCAAACCAGGCAAAGACCCACATGAAGCAACATCCTACAGACCAATATCACTACTCCCCGTGCTCTCCAAAATACTAGAAAAAGTAATATACGCCCGACTAAAACCAATAATAGAGAAGGAAAAACTAATACCAGACCATCAATTTGGATTCAGAAATAAACACTCCACCATAGAACAAATGCACAGGCTTGTCAACGAAATAATACACACAATAGAAAACAAACAATATTGTACAGCCCTATTCATGGACACAGAGAAAGCTTTCGACAAAATAAACCACGAAAGCCTAATACAAACAATCAAGAAACAATTCCCGGAAAAAATATACCAAGTAATAAAATCATACATAAACAACAGAACCTTCACAGTAAAAATCAAGGACGCACACTCCGAAGCAAAAGACATCAAAGCAGGTGTTCTACAAGGAAGCGTCCTAGGACCCATACTATACACATTATACACGGCCAACATTCCAACAACTACCAATAGCAAAATACTGACATTCGCGGACGACACAGCCGTGCTAGTCAGGCACACTAACCCTGTAACAGCAGCCACAATACTACAAGAGCACATCACAAAAATAGAAAAGTGGCTACAAGACAAACAAATCAAAGCTAACCCTAACAAATGCAACCACATCACATTCACATTGAGAAAACAGATAACACCAAACATCTTCCTGAACGGCACGCAAATAACACAAACAAGGCAAGTCAAATACCTTGGACTTCACATAGATACACACTTCACATGGAAACAGCACATCAAATCAATAATAGACAAGATACAGATAGCAAGGAGACAAATGCACTGGCTAACAAGCCGAAAATCCAAACTAAGCACAGAAAACAAACTGAAAATATACAAAATAATCATAAAGCCAATCTGGACATACGGAATTCCACTATGGGGAACAGCAGCAATGAGCCATATAAACAAAATAGAAACAATCCAAGCCAAAATCCTTAGAACAATGGTAAACGCCCCGTGGCACGTTAGAAACGAGGACATAAGGAAAGACCTCGGAATACCAACGGTCAAGGAGGAGATTACCAGATTCGCAACAAGATACAGAACAAGAATAGAAACACACCCGAACCAGCTGGCAGCTGAAACGTGCAACACAACAAACATCGCAAGAAGACTAAAAAGGAAACACCCAATAGACCTCATAAAAGATATAACTTAGAAAAAAAAACGAAGCTGGCACCCCGCTGGGGGTAGCCTCCCACATGCTATATTATTTTTTATTTATATTTTTTTTTTTCTTCACCAACAAGATATAACACTTTACCAAATGTCCGCAAGGACAAATTGTAAAATAACCAAAAAAAAATAAAAAAAAAAAAAAAAAAAAGAAATCAATCAGTAACTTACGCAATTTCTAAACGAAGAGTTTCACGAAATTTTAAAACGCGTTTGCGTGATTTCATTAGAGCACTCCTTTTATCATTACGAATGTCGAATAGCATACGAATGAGAGAAGGAAGATTCCTAACCTTGTACGTCTTATTTTGTAGATTTTTCCAAAGTCTACATTTGTCAACCTAAATATTTATCTGAAAAATCGTTATATTTCTTTCTATATGCGAAAAACCTGCCTTCCGTACCTTAGTGTCTCTATTTTGCAGCGACATCCAACTTCTCACGAATTTCTAAGATATAAATTTTCTTTCTAATGACCTTCCGGAGCTTCTCCTGTAAAAAAAATGTAAAGTTGTAAAGAATGTAAATGTAAAGAAATAGACGCTGCTGTTAATTGGTCAATTTCTATGTTGGCGGTTAGAAAAGGATGCTAGCCGCCCTAGAGAGAGAGTTCCTAGCAGGCAACGTCGTACGTGACCAAATCAGGTTTTCCCATAACTTCCCGCAATAGGTGACAGACTTACAGGCTGATAGAATAAAGACTGTTTGTCAGTCTGAAGGACCTTAGTTAACCAAGTCCCAAGATTTGTAACGGTTCCTCAGGCTATCTGAACATAAACTGTAAACGATGCATCGGCATCTGGCGATCATCTGGCCCAAAGAATGGGGTCTGTGTGTGGCGAGCTGCGGGGCTGTTGGAATGTCTTATTATCAAGTGTTTGTACTGCCAATTCTTTAAAGGAAAGCTATGTTACTTTATATCTCTGTTAGGTGGAACGTTCATCCCGTGACCGTGGCTACGCTCGGCGACCGGTTGTCGCCTCGAGCCTAAACTCATTGTCTCAAGTTTCGAATGACTGTGTCTGGGTTATTTCGTAGATGCTACAGTATTGTGGCTTTTCCAAATAATTCCAACGGGGGGGGGCGGTGTCCTTTCATCTCCGACATATATATATTGGAATTGGAAGAATTACAAAAGTTTCTAATTACAAATTATAAAAATCTAAGAAAATTATACAAAGTAGTAAGAATTAAATAAAGATTACAAAATTATTTACTATTCAGTAATGTATATTGAATGGTTGATGCATAAGCTGAAACTTTCAAGGAACAGATTCTCTATGTTCTTTATGTTTCGACCGTTCGCGGAGAGACGCGATAGAATGATAGCGCGTCAACGAGGGTCGTAGATTCCCGTTATGATTAGATAATCGACGTCACGAACTGATCGATCCCCTTATATCTGTTAGTATAATAGGGGTGGTTCAATTGAGTGTACGCTGAATTAACAGGTATAAATTATAGTTTATTCAAACAGCATGTTGAATAGAGAGATATAAATTGATAGAGTATGTTTGTTCGTCCAGTCGCGGGGAGACGCGTCTCAGTTAGGCGCGTCAACGGGAGTCGTAAATTCCCGTTACGATCTACGGATCGACACCGCGAGCAGGGCGATCCCCTGATTTCAGTTACGACAATAGGGGTGGTTATATTGAAATAACTGTAGTCTTCAGTTATTTATTTTTATTTATTTCGCCACTTTTCACAACACTTGGAACGTATATAGAAATATGTTGTAATGGATACCGGTTAACGCGATGAATCCCGATATCGTGTGAAACTATTAGACTAGCTTACCGAAAGATGAGCAGAGATTTGACTGTCTGCTTGGTAGAAGAGCAGTGACTTGACTGACTGCTTAGTAGAAGAGCAGAGACTTGACTGTCTGATGAACAGTAGAACAGTGACTTGACTGACTGCTTAGTAGAAGAGCAGAGACTTGATTGTCTGCTTAGTAGAAGAGCAGAGACTTGACTGTCTGCTTAGTAGAAGAGCAGAGACTTGACTGTCTGAGGAGCAGTAGAACAGTGAACAGTGTTTGACCCATCTCGTCTTGTTTAGGAGGAAAGCTCGGTGTGGGTGTACCCTTGCTGAACCAAGGACGCGGATTCGTTGTTCACACCTTTAGGTAGAATAGTGAGGGTAACGATTCGCGATGCCCATTGGTTTTTAGCCAATATTAATACACATAATGCGAGGAGAAAGTCTCCTGCATATTTGGCTCATGGGTGTCCTTGTTCTTGGGAAAAACCCGCCATTTAACGGGACACATCTGCTTTTGGGAAAAACCCGCCATTTAACGGGACACATCTGCTTTCCCCGTAATCAACAAGAGAGTGCAATAAACCTAATGACTGTTCAAATGACCATCCATAAACCGAATAATATTTGTGTGAATCGAAAGTAAGTTGAAAAGATTCGGTTTATGGTGGTTCCTTAGGTTACTGCAGGTCAGTTTGATGAGAGATAGGCGTCGGCGGTCAGACCGAAAGGTACGTCGCACTGACCGTCTAGCGCGCCGTAACAGAGTATAATCAGGTTTCGATTGGTAGACAAAGTTATAGTGTAGAATACGCGATGTAAGCTTAGATAGTGACGGGTCAAAAAATGTATAACGGCTTCAGAGATACTGATTGATTTAGAGCTGAGAAACCAGTCAAGAGATAGTGAATATTCTAAAAATAGGGAATAAGTGAAGTTTAGTGTCGTTGCTGTGGCAGAGGAAGGCTAGCGTTGAGTGTGTCTAAGGACATGAAATGAACTGATTCGTAAAGAACAAATTTGGCTAGGGAAATGAGGGTAATGAACATTGCTCATGATTGGATAATAAGAAGATTGGTGGACCAGGAATCTAGCCGCGTGGAACGCGAGAAAAGCTAACATTTCTGTGTCTTCTGGTAATAGACAATGAACTTAAAGAATATTTGAAATAAAAGATGCTGGTCTGGTCTGAAGCACCTTAACAATGAAAATGCCAAGATTTATTGTGGGTCCTTAAGACTATTGAGGGTATGCAGTAAGGATGTGTAGACATCTAGCTGCCATCTCGCTCACGGGGTGGGGATTGGTTTCTGTAGAGTGTCACCGGACTTAACAAAGAGTTTGGTAATTTCCATATCATAACCAAAAATTATTGTTAATACAATGTGCACCATTATGAATACATATATAAGGCATACAAGATAGCTGGACACTTTGGAATATCATAACAAACAAGAAGGTCTATTACTTTTTCGGTTTGTCAATAAGACATTAGCTTCACAGCATATGTTCAATATGGTTCCAATTCATATTGACACTCACTTTCGCGCGTTCTCTCATAGAAGCACATTTTCCAAGATCTCTAACATTTTCATAATCTTCTGGCAGTAGTTTTCGATTCGTTGCATCAACTAATTAAACCAAATAGTTGGTTTTCTATATGCTATACACTTTTATACACAAAACATCTCGTAACTCTGAAACTAATGATCTTTGAACCTATTAATCTATTAATTAACCTATTAATATTAACCTATCAATAGAATAATCTAACACTGTATTTGCACTTGTATTAAAGTAAAGTGTGATGTTGTGAACACGGCGGTGGTAAGATCTTGTTGAGAGTAAAGTATTTCACCCGCACGGTACGATGTCAGATGATGAACTGTCCTAGTCTGTTGCTGATTTTCTCCACCAGTCGTTGGCCCTCATCAGTCCATCGTGCTTTCCCGGCTGAGGGTTTTCCCGGAGCATTTGACCTGATCTCGGAGTCATTGGGTTTACAGCTCGGGGAGGACATATAATTCAGAATTTTCTAAAGAATTCCTAATTTTCGTCCGAGCCATAAACGAATGGCCACTCAAAATTCCAGACACAACATTACTAGTGAACAAATTTAAAATCTAAAAATATCGAAATAGAAACAAGGAACAATGAGACGTTCACTGACACCGGTAGCCCCTTGTACGTGCTCTCCCCACCGCAATACGCAATATAATAAACACACAATATCACACAACATTCTCACACAACGTCAACAGCGACAAACTACTAGCACGCACCAAAGGATCAGATTTCGGCATTGGCAAAGGTAAATGCGTGTTCAGCAGAGTACGACTTATCATCAGTAGAAACTAATACTGCAAGAGGAATGCAGTTACGAGGACTAGTCAAAAAAAGGGAATTGTGAATAATACTTCCACGAAAACCACATGAGCTGAAAACCTAAGAATTCTGGTAGGACATTAGCAGAATAAATCACGTAGCAAAACCTCGCGCTATCATGGAATAATTCGTCAAGTGACAATTAGCCCATGATAGTCTTAGTATAAATAAGGGTCGCCAGTTAGAGACAGGGCAGTTCAGTAAAAATTTGTAGAGAGAGTATCTCACTTGAAATTTCGTCAAAGCGCAGTTCACTTAAAAAATTTCTAGAGAGTTCAGTCAGTTGACTTCAGTTATTCAGTTCAGAATTCAGTCCAGTTAGTTAAAAATTTGTCCAATGTTCAACTCTTTATTTGTCAAGAGTTCAGGTATTCAATTCAGTTACAGAGTTCAGTAAGAGTCAGTCAGTTAAAAATTTGTTCAGAATTCAGTTATTCAATTAGTAAGAATCAGTTAAGTTGAGTAAAGAATGGGTCGAGAATTAATATCAAGTTCAGAAGTTTTTAATCCAATCTTTGAGTAGCGTCAAGAAGTAAAACTGAGCATTTTATTAATCGTCAACGATTCATACATTCAGTCTTTCAACTACATTAACTTAGTACGATAGTCCAAGAGTGCGGTCAACAACATATATAAGCAAGGAGAGAAGCTAAACATTGTAACATTATCTTCTTCGATTTCGGACTTGTACCATTTGTATCACTTCAATAAAATTATTCATTGACTATTATTGTTAACAATCAACAAGATATCGAGAATATTTATTTAATCCAAGGAAACATTAATCCCCCCCGTGCTACTAGTTCTGCACATAACTGGTAAGTCGAAACGTGGAATTTTATTTATCAGTCGTATTAATAGGCTAGTTAACGCTATCCATACGGTTACATTTACAAATTAGAACATCGAGGATACAACAGTTTGAAATCTCTAAATAGTGCTACGCCTTAGAAGGGTGCGACAAGTTTTAGAGATTGTCCAATTCAGTCGTTTGCCTTGTTTCAAAAATAGCGAATGAGAGTCGAATTAATCGAAATATTTATAATAACTATTTCTGGTTGCAGCAACTACCGTTTTGTTTTAAATACAAGTCGAGAAATCTGAGATTTGACATCTGGAGTATCAGATAACGATTACGAACACCGATGCTCAACAGCAGATTTTAACAACTGACTTGCAAATGTTGATTGGAGCAATGGTTATCTCAAATCCTTTCTCTATCAAGTTTCCTCGTTCATAATCCTATCCTTGACCTTTGACGTGCGACCAGCGATGGAGAAAATTTCGCCTTCCGAGATGAGGCGAACGTGTATCGGTGGCGTCATTCTAGAGGTCCCCGGCGATAAGAGGAAGGAGAATGCATCCGGTCTCTCTGCGCGGCTGGCCCAAATCCTGGAACGGGCTTTGGTAAGAACGGCTGAAGTCTTTAGGTTGGCGGAACTTAGGAAGATCGGAATCCACGTTTCTATTACCAAGGAAGACAAGGAAGGATGACAGTCAGAAAACAAAGACGGTAAGTCAGATAGACAAGAAGATAAACGTAGATGAGGAAAACAAGAGTGGTGACGGAAAGAACAGAAGAGCCAAGATGTTGAGGAAAGCGTCTATAGCTGAACAATCGGATGGACAGAGACCAAGGAGATTATCTATATCGCTGATGCATTTAAAAGGAAAATAAAAGGAGAGAAACAAGAAACAATAAAAGTGGAGGAAGAGTTTTTAGAGGATTTTCAAAAAGTAAGAAAAAGCGAGAGATCACCGCTACATGGAAACGTGGGAGCTGCAGACGCAGAAAATACACACAAGAAAAAAAAATAAGCAGAAATACAGAAATACAGAGATGGTGAAATCATAGACAAAGTGAGAGGCATTATGGTAGCAGTTAAGAAAGACACAGAGGAAGTAGAGAGAGATATTAGAGCAGTAGAGAATTAAAAGAAATAACAGGAGAATGGAATAAAAAGCAATAATCAACAACAGCGGCACTCAACAACAATGTATGTCACCGAAGCAAACCGTCTAATGAGCCATCAATATTCCAAAGGTTCTTCCGCTGAATGTCCGAGAAGGAGTACGTGGCAACGATCGCGGACGCCTAACAAACGCGTGGATAGTGGGGATATAAAGGGGCGACAAAAAGATACGAATCGAATTCGATCGACAGTCGCGTTTGAACCAGGAATCGAACAAGTCGAGTTGTAACCGGGCAGCGAGATTGACTAGCGAAACCGAAAGCAATACGCGACGCGATCAAAAGAAGACACCTGTTAGTAAATATATTGTTGACCTAAACACCGAGTGATTATTTAAGGCACTGCATTCAATGTCACCTCGGACGTGAGGAAAGAGGCAGAAATAGAGGTAGGGACACAAAAATTGGAAATTAAAAAGAATCAGAAGAGGATCTGATGGAAATATTAGAAGAGACAGAGCAAAGAGAAGAGATAGCAGAAATAACATAATGAGTAAAGGAAATGATATGCCAATAGGCGGAACGCCGAAGGGAATGGTACAAATAGCAATAAAACAAATCATGCAGGTAGAAACTGAAGACGTCGCATTCTAGATAGGAAGTGAAAGCAGAAGCAGCATGATAATAATACAAATAAGGAAGTAACAACAAGGGAACGAAACGGCGATGAAGAAGAATAGGATGAAAAGGCAAGGATGGAATTTACATTAATAGAAAATTAACAAATACTTCGAAAGATTCGGGCCAACCATAATCATAGAGGTATATAAAATAAAAACACAGATTAAAATCTGAAGAATACCAATACCAATGAGAAGATGGAGAAAATAATCGGAAACGTAAAGAAAGAATGGGTGCTAATTGGCGAGGATTTCAACGCAAGGACAAGAAAGGGAGGTTCGTTATAAAGCGAGGGCAAAGAGGAAGAAGAAACGAGGAAGCCGAAGTATAAAATAAAGGATACAGAAGGAACAAAACTGTTGGAAATGGTGAAAGAGAGCGGATGAAAAATTCTGTATGGGAATATGGATGGGAACGATGTAGGGGATTACAACTATATCGGCGAAAAGGATAGTTGAGTAACCGATTACGTAATAATACACCAATGACAAAACACCAAGTTAGAAGTGTCAGAACAAAAGATATAATAGAATCAGACCACTTATCGATCAGGGAGGAGAAATGTGGGACAACTAGCAGGAAAATTCAAAGTGAAGAGCAGTGGAAAAAAAGAAAGGTATGAATGGCAGAGGGAATAGAATAGACCTCGAAAACGAGGAAACAAGCGAAAAGATGAAAGAAATGATACAAAAATAAAAGGGGCGACACTAAAAAGAGTAACAGAGATTAAGAGAACAAAAGTAGGTTTGGCAAACTAATAGCAAAAAGAAAATGGAAACAAGGAAAGAGAAAGCATTGTTTTAGATTTGTACTTATTTCCCACTGACTAGGAGAAAAATTTTATGAAACTACTAGTGACAAACATTTTGAATATTTTAACATGTTTAAAGTATCATTTATTTTAATATCGTATGAAAATTACAATGACTAAATAAGAAAATTATAATAATGTATATGCACCACGATTTTGAAGACACAAGTAGATTACATTTCGGGATTCTGCGCAACTTCGCATGAGCTTCAAAGGAATCTTTTGTTTCTTGTAGAATTTCTTTGTCGGCGAATATCGCGTGTTTGAACTCGAATTTAGGTTGACCGGGAGGAAGCAAGGGAGGAGGTTAATGTAGCATAACATATTTTGTTTCTTATAGATATTTATATGGTGATAAAAAACTTCGCTGGACCATATGAAATAAGCTCTATGGAACTGTTTCCCCTCATCCTTTCCACAGTCTAGTTAGCGCTATAGGCTATTGAAGAGCATAACCCGTGCCGTACAGTGTTTCAGAGGAATGTCTTTGTGTCTTATGTACAGTGCTGGACAAAAGTATTGGCACAGCAAGATTGTTATGATACAAATGCTTATAACTATTAAACAAATTGATTTAAACAAAAAACTTTTTGACGTATTTATTTATTATCTATCCTAGTTTATTACATAACAAGAGCAACAATATAAATAAAATAATACGCAAAATAATAACAAAAATATATTTTTTGAACATTTTATGGGTGGACAAAAGTATTGGCACAGCATGGAACAAACAATGTATCGTCGCCGTTTTCAACGATTTCCGATCGTCATTTGGAAGTAGCGAAGGGAAATCCCCCGTTAGTCTTTTATTATAACACTCGATCAGTGAAACTGGAGACTTCAGTTATTAAACAACAAAAAACCAAGAAAGAGTAATAATGTCTAGAAAAACGAAAGAAACCACAATTGAAGAAAGAAAAATAATATTAAATTTATATAAGATGAATAAATCTTACAACGAAATTGCACAAATCATAAACAGAAGTCGTTTTACTGTGCGTTCAGTCATAAAACGCTTTAAAAGTGAAGAAAATCTAGAGAATCAAATTAGGAGTGGTCGCCCTTCTAAGGTAACAATTCGAGAAAAAAGGAAAATCGTAAATATTGTAAAGAAGGATCCAAAAACTAATTCGACTGAAATTGCTTCGATGTTAAAAGCTGAGTGTGAAAAAGAAGTAAGTACCAAAACTGTACGTAGGGTATTGAAGGATGCCGGTTATTCTGCCCGTGCAGCACGAAGAAAGCCCTACATCAGTAAAATAAACCAAAAGAAAAGAGTGGAATTCGCGAAAGAGTTTGTTACGAAAGATACTGATTTTTGGGAAAAGATCATGTTTTCAGATGAAAGTAAGTTTAATATTTTTAAATCTGACGGCAGAATATTAGTATGGCGAAAACCCAACACAGAGATGGACGAACTGAATCTGCAAGCCACCATGAAACATGGGGGTGGTGGTTTAATGGTGTGGGGATGTATGGCATCATCGGGTGTAGGAGAACTTATATTCATTGATGAGATAATGGATAAATATGTATATTTAAATATACTCAAGCAAAATCTTTTGAAAAGTACTCAAAAATTAAACCTCCCCAGGGATTTCTATTTTCAGCAGGATCGAGATCCTAAACATATGGCGTATATTGTTCGTCAGTGGATAATATATAATACTGCCCACACATTAAACACACCACCTCAAAGTCCCGATATGAATCCCATTGAGCACGTGTGGAACGAATTGGAAAAAAGAATTAGGAAACATAATATCACAAGCAAGTCTGAACTGAAGAAAGTTCTTCTGCAGGAATGGAGCAATATTGTACCTGAATTCACTAAAAAATTAGTCCACTCGATGCCCAGAAGATTAAAGGAAGTCCTTAAAAGAAAAGGACTGCCAACAAAATATTAGAAGTTTATTATGTAATTAGTTATAAGCGTAAATATTCTACTGTGCCAATAGTTTTGTCCACCCATAAAATGTTCAAAAAATATATTTTTGTTATTATTTTGCGTATTATTTTATTTATATTGTTGCTCTTGTTATGTAATAAACTAGAATAGATAATAAATAAATACGTCAAAAAGTTTTTTGTTTAAATCAATTTGTTTAGTAGTTATAAGCATTTCTATCATAACAATCATGCTGTGCCAATACTTTTGTCCAGCACTGTATTTTACGTAACTTGACCTATTCTGTTCGTTCGTTTATTTGATTCCTTTCTAAAAAATCGTAGAGTAGCAGGAGGAAGTAATTTGTTGCAACAAAATTCTTCTAATTTTTTATATTTTATTAGTCTATAAAATAGAACTTTAACATTTACATATTTAACTTATGTTACGCCCCAAGGCTTACTGTAGGCCGTATTCCTAACCGTCCCTCGTGGTACTACAGTGTCGTAGACGGATCGTCTTATAGGACCACCAAAATATATACAATGTAGCGACAAGCGCATAGTTGTCATCAAGCAGCGAGTTCTAAAAATACCGATTCGCTTTCGGTCCGTTTTTTCATCTACACAAAGAAGGTGTCATACGTGATTGTAACATCAACCACATCTCAATCCACATCAGAGACCAGGCCGCGCTTCGGAACCGATGAGCTGATGACGGAAATAAAGATATGGCGGCACTCGACGACAATGTATGTCGCCGAAGCGAGGTGCCTAATGAACCCTCAATATCCCAATGGTTCTTTCGTCGAATGTTCGAGAACGCCTAACAAACGCGTGGATAGTGGGGATTTTGAGGGATGACAAAGAAAAAGAATCGGATTCTGCCGAAAGACAAGTTGTAAGACCATCAGTCTTGAAAAGTCACGGCTGGAGTTCAGAAGTAAATTGTAGTTAGTGCAAACCAAGTGTTAAGAAATAAATTCTCTCTTTTTATTTCTTTATTTCTATCTTTTATTTTTCATCTTCGATTTCTCTTTTTTATTTTATGTGACATGATCATAGGCGCGAACGGTAGCATGACCCGAACGTAATTGGGATCATCTCCCAGAGAAGACAAAGAACAAAAATCGAAGGAGCGAACAGTATCATTTGAGGATTCAAACGGAATGCATGGAGAGGTTCAGACGAATAAAATCCAGATTACTTAGTCTAACGAATACATCGAGAGATATCCTAAGGTCGAATTCCTGTAACAAACGAATAGTATTTATCGCTAAATAATTTGTGACGTGTTCATTATAATATTAAATATTGTTAAATATACAAATTTATATCAACCCTGTTAATTCAGTGTCAAACTCGTTTGAACTATCTCTGTTATCTTAATAGAAACAAGTGAAAGACTATTTCGCGACGTCGATTATCCGAATCGTAACGAGAATTTACGCTTCTCGCTGACACGTTTTCCTCGCTATTGTCACACACTAAAGAGGACCATCCGTTCAGTAACCAGATAGACCGAACACGCCGCATACCACGTCTGTTGAAACAATAACTAAAAGGTCCCCCTCTAAAGAGACTAGACTCTCGGTAGAAGGACCTTCCTAAACTAGCGTTAAGAAAGTCCGTTCTAGCGTCTCGAGTCAGTCTTTCTTAACATTCCGAACCACGCTGTTGTAACCGTCACTCTGTCAGATTTATGCAATAAATCTTCTTGTCGCATACGAAGTTCTATTTTCTTCACCCTGTTTGTGAAAGAATCATTTCGTTCGAACCGCGATCTTTTATGTCTCCAACGTGGCACTATCGCGTCTCTCCGCGAACGGTCGTAACAATTTGTAGTCTTTTGAAGAAATCGTAGAAAAAAAATAAAAGGCAGAAATTTATCTAAAATAATTCTTTTTATTTTTTAAATTCCATACGTGAATCGTATAAAATTTATAAATGATAAAATTTAGACTTAAAGTTAATAGCTGAAGTTAGCAGTTCGCGATCTATCAGTAAGCGTTCTTCGAAAGAGTTGTCATTCCTCGTTTCTTGTATGTACAACGTGTACAGCCCTCCGTATTTGATTCTTGCACAATTTCAATGAATTTTATGTATTTATCGTTATTTACGGAAACATTTTCGAACTGCCATATAATACATACAATACTCACAGTCGAATATCAGATTCATAGCACTTTCAGTAACAAATATAGATGTAATGTCGTTCGATATTTTGATAACTTTTATTTAATCCTGGTAAGAGGATCTCCAATTTTATGATATTGGCAAATTCTACACATCGATCCTCGGCTGACTTGTTGATTGCAAATAATCATTGAACATGGTTTTCGATAACATCAGTTCTTTCCACATGTACATGTTGAAAGACATCTCCAGATATCATCTATTGGTGATAGAATGCCGTCGTTCGTACTATGGTCAATGACATGATCAATGGGGTACGGTATTTATGACTCGGACTCATCGGGATTACGTTCCCGTACTGCCAGCGAATCCGCATTTCCACACTCAATCTGATCGATTCGAAGGGGGTCTTAGGTAGGATTAGAGGAAAGAGAAAGGACGAGCAGCGGCTGACGCAAATTTGGCGGGTTATTAACCCGCTAAGACGCCCCACTCCTTTACTCGGGGAAAGTGGACTCCTACGCTTGATTTGCCTTCTTGAAATATCTACGACGAAAAACTCACGTCGAAATAAAAGATAGGAATGTGTAAAAGGCAATTGGATAGGGAAAGGATTTGAAATGGCCATTGTTCCGTTAGCCATTGGCAAGTCAGTATTTACCAGACCCCACAGACTTGGACGACGAATTGACATTTGGCACAGGTGGGCGTGAGGAGTGCAATGCCACACCAGCACCTTAGAAGCCCACATGTCACTAAAGACCTAGGCGATCTACTAAGATCCATCCTTTTATGCATTCTTTCTTTCTAACTTTTTAGTACTCGAAATTATTTTTTTTTTTTTTTTTTAATATTATTTTTGATTGAGAGGAAAGAAAGTAACGTTGAAATTATCAGTACACAACATATAATATTATTCATAGTAAAATTATTATACCGGATATTTTGGTGATCTGATGTATCCAGTACAACCTGAAATAACCGAAAATATATGTATTTATATTAGTTTCTATTTTTTATACTACGACACCTTTATACGCACCTTGATAATCGTTGTCGGGCTAGTGAGTTAAAATCTTCTTTCAGAATAAATTTCTTAATTCCCATCAGGTAAATTGCGACATACTTCTCCCAATTCTTATCCCGTAAATCTAGTTTGACCATATCGCTGTCGTAAAACATTTCCACATTCCTCTCTAAGTCGGAACAGTTATCTCTTTGGAAAGCCCATTCGTGCAAGATAAAATATTATAGCGATATGAAGAGTTTATTGTCATTTTTCAGAAGTTTCGTCATTCTGAAATATCATTTTTAATTATTATTATAGATGAAGTCAGAAATTATCCCAGAAACATTGTTCTCGTTGTTTCAGAATCGATAGAATACCCACATTGGTTTACTACCTCGAAGTCTTAAAAAGATATCTATGATAAACGCAGGCAAAATACGCGAAATTACAATCAGAACATTGTAAATATGTTTATTAGCTATAATTGTACAACTCAGGTGCCATAGCGTATCGTTTAGTGGCATTTCTGTGCTACACTTTACCGTAGCATCTTTCATCTGACCCCATTTTGCAAATTAAAACAATAACATTTGTTCAATTAATCGAAATACGCTTGAAGTAAAGATTACTACTATTCGAGTATTTCTGGAAATATTATGCAATGTAAATAAATATTATATTATATCAGTATTTTTCTAAATTAACGTATTGAGAGCAAAAGTGGACTTTCGTATTCCATTGTTCACGTTACTTAAATAAATTGAAACTTTTGGAATACTCTAAGTATTCCAAAGTAATTCGTAATAAATATTACTTAAAAGGCTTAACGTTCCTCGTGCAATTGTAAACTTTAAATTCATGAGCACGATGTAATACTATGCAATACATATTATCCTGTTGACTACGAAAGCGACAGGCATTATATTCAATTTGCATTTCATTTGAATTTTGTAAAATTACTGTTCTGCTGATAATAATTTATCTATAATCATGTATATACTTGAGCTTTTTGTATTGAATTAACTGATTATTTGACGTAGAACAACATAATATATAAATATGTTATCAGCAACGGAATAGTACGAATCACCTACAAGTTGTAAATATAAGAAGTTGATATTTGGAACTGTGAGAGTGAAAGTATTTTATGATAAAGGAATAATATAGGAAACATTTGCAGTGATTCATTTGGAAAATTACATAGTGTTTATCAATGTCTTTTTTATGGAAATTAAATATGAACCATTACATTAAAAGTCAGAACGTTTTCGAGGCATCAGTGACATGGGCTGAAGGAACAGCTGTGAACAGAAATAATAACAATTTTGTTTTAGCTGAATGTTGACAGTTTGCCAAAAAGTCGGCTTCATATGATCATCTACACCGTTTAGTTATAAATCAGTTAGAAACTAAAGAAAATAAATTAGTTAGAAACATTCATAAAAGGTAATAAAAGTACTGTACGCCTTTAGTTAAAGGATAATTGAAGAGTTTCTATACAAGATTGGCATCATCTTTCTATTTTGCCACGATTGAGGCTAAGCAAACTGCAGTAACAGCGTTCTCGCTTTCGCAATTCAAATCTCGATGGTTGAGTGACATCGAAACGAGTCACCATCCCGAATTATATGCAAAACCTAAAACGGTTATTGCTGACAAGTACGTACAGATAAAATAATTTTCTTATTATTCTTGCGATAACGTATGCAGTAGTAATCTTTTACGCAACTTGTTTTCCCCTTTTTATGTCCGTTATGGACCGTCAAAGGGTATTGATAGCGCAGATGATGACTCTTTCGACTTCATCATCTGCTATCATCACAATCTAAAACCTATAATTGAGTTTCTATTAATACAGAATTGGAAATCACAAAATGTTCTTCCGCAAAAGTCGTTATTTGCATATGTTAAAAGATTATCCGTCGATTCGACGTATATTTTCTTTGATATAACACACAAATGTCTTCTTCTGCATCTGTGGAGAGGTTATTCAGTTATGCGTCAATGATAAATTTACCAAAGAGTAGAAAACTTTTATATTATATTTAGCGTTTGAAAGAAAGTTCACTGTAAAATCCAATATGAAAAGAAGTGTACAATAATACGTGAAAAATTACTTTATATTCAGTATATTAAACATATTACTCCATTTGCGACATAATCTAATTAAAATATAGTTAAAATATATGTCGGAGGTGAAAGGACACCAGGCCTTCCCTTTGGAATTCTTTGGAAAATCCCCAATACTTTAATCTTTATAAGTTAACCCGGTTATAATTGTCCGAGATTTGCAATAATGAGCTTGGGCTCGAGGCGAAAACTAGTCGCCGAGCGTAGCCACGATCACGGTATGAACGTTTTTACCTAATAGAGGTATAGAGTAATTATATAGCTCTCCTTAAAAAGAAATAGATGTAGCTGCAGTAAATATTCCAACGATTTCTGTATCGTGGCTCGCCACATACAGACCATATTCTTTGGGCAAGATGATTATCAGATGACGATGCATCTTCACAGCACATGTTCAGCTAGCCTGAGGACCTATTATAAATCCTAGGATTTAGTTAACTAAGGTCCTTCAAACGGACAAACAGTCTTTATCCTAACAGTTCTTAAATCTATCACCTACTACGGGAAAATACGGGAAATCTGCTTCTTCTCCCAAATGACGCTTTCCGCTAGCAACTTTCTCTCAAGGGCGGCTAGCATCTTTCTCTAACCACAAATATAGAAATTAACCAATTAACCTCACTTTTCGAATGAGGGTCGTTTTCGACGAATCCGATGATCTCGTGCCCTTAGACACACTCTCGTGCGATCTCATCAGCGAGAAAAATAACGTCTTTACGATCAGTGAAACTGTAGTTACTATCCCGTTGACCGCGGATTCCTTATCGAATCTGAGACCATCGTTATTAGCGTCTAATCACCGCTATTACTTGTCGATTCTGTAATATTCGCACTAGTGCTAATCAACATTACCTCGATCGTAATTATACGATGGCCAATTCCAATGATATATATTCTTTATAATGATAAGATATTTGCATTCATAAATGCATAATTGGATTGCAGGGTTCTTGGTATTACTTGTAAATACTAGCTCCGATTAAATAACGATTTGAATAATTATGTGTCATTGTACCTTTGGCTTGTTTACCTGGTACGTCGTGATGGGTTTTTGCAGCACCGTCATAACACAACCTTGTCTGCACCAAGGTTAACAGGTCTACGTTATGTTGAGCGCTATCGCATGAACTATTTGAATTACAAATTTTATTCAGTATAATTTGAATTTTATTAGAGTGTCTGTATATACGAGGATATTCTTTTCTGTAGTCGTGATAAGATTAATTAGTCACGTGCCGATGACAAATTGTATTAAAGACTGATGAATATACCTAATTTTTGTATTAAATGAAAATAAATGACACGGAATTGTAACGATAAATAAACATGTAAATGTATCTTAGACACTTTGCATTAATTTAACTAACCAGTTTAGCAAATCATTCAATGAAAGCCTCTAAAAGACATTTAAGATACAATTACAAAAAGCAATTAAATCGCAAATTCATGGTATAAGTAGAGAATATTGAGGAATTTAAATGGAAAGCTAAATGTTGAAATTAGATGCTCGTGGCTGCTATTTTCGGCAGAAAGTAGAGCTGCAGACTCTTTGTATATGGAATGACTTTTATGTTACCTTATTCCTTCCATTGACTTGTTAAATAGATATAAGTTTTTAGCTCACCACAAATGGTATGCTAATTTGATGTTTGTATTTAGAACAATATTGTGTGCGTAATTGCTCTGTAAAGATTTGAAGCCCATAGAAAAACGCCGTGCATTAGTAAATTTTAGCAATAATTATATTTGTAATATTTGTTATATGCGAATTGTGCTATTGTACGTAAATGATTATCTTTCATGTAAAATCATACCCCGTAGTGATTGATGATACTAACCTCCCTCTGTGTTATCGCTTACACCTAACCTAAGTTCTAGCAGTAACTCATAGATGGCGTAGTTTCGATTGCAGTAGCAGAGAGGAAACTTTGTCTCTGACATTACAGTCAAAGTACAGAATAGGCAAAACATGCAATATCTTTTCACGTACTACATTCTACGGATCACCTGAACTTATCTTTTGTGTTACATGCAACGTTATCTATTCAATATAGCAGTAACTTGAATGAAAATTAAAACTGAAGACTTCTACAAAATTATAAATAAAATATAGAATGTGTACCTTGTAATCACAAAGAAAGTATAGAATTTTACGTTTACACGTACTTCTGCCTCAGAAAATCGCAACGCCACCTATGAATAACTCAAAAAGACAAATTACGCTCAGTGAAGAGAGCAAGAAAAATGACAACGAGAGATACAAAAGAGCAAGAAGATCAACAAAAACCTGCTTCTGTGGATAAATATTTATTGATCGATCAAGTACATCACGAATGCACTAAATCTAAGGATGAAGTTTTGCATAATGTATTACGTGATGTTTTCCGTCCTGTCTTCAGCGACATCTTACATTTTCTACGATGTCTTGCGATATCTTGCAATATACCACTGTGTCCCATGTGTGTGTTATTGACTTTGTGAAAACAGTAAATAATATTATATTTGTTTGTAAAGTATCTATTATGTTATTATGTTTTACGTTGTTTTAATAACGAGGAAACAATTCCAGAAAGAACAAAACCAATGTATACAACAGCAATGGGGCGTGTTGGTACATGTGCTTCTGGTTTATCTTCAGGAAAAGTGATATATCCATTAATTATTGTTTCTAGACACAACGATAGAGAAAGTATCTAAAAATCTTATTATTATAAGATCATGCATAAAAATTATCAGAATAAATGAGAGGAAGTTTTGAGAGACAATTAGGCCGGCGTGTAACAGAAAGATTTTTATGATATTCTACATGGAAACCAAATACGCGTCCGTATATTTATTTCCTAATGAGACATAAACGTTAATCGATAACGGGATAACGGAAGCTCTTATGACTCTTTGCTCCTCTACTTTCTTCGCTATTTTCACATTTGCGTTATACACTGATAAAAATTTAACCAAGTAAACTGTCAAGGACTTCTTATACTGTTATATTGATTGTGTTGTATTAGCGTGATCGGGAGTCGACTAATTGCGAGGAAAAATTATATTTATACGGAAAGGAAACCTGTAAAAGTGTAGCGGATTAACGATCGCAAACAGAAAGGATATCGAACAAATTTATATTTCTTGAATTTATGGTTTCGTTATTGACTGTCGATCATGATGCAAATGTTGCCATTAGAACTACTACAACTGTAAAAGGACAGAATAATGTCTTTGATCGATGTATCACCGGCACTTGATATAAATTCAATACCTTCGGTGTGACATTACGTTATTCGTGACAACTATGTTACTATCTATCGAATTATACAATTAAATTAGTTTAATACTACAAAACCTGGAGCTATTGCTTTCCCCACTTCGAGCACGAGATTCAATTGAAGAAAGTGAGCATAAATTCTAGTATTATAATTTGTAATGCATGTTCTGAGTCATGGATAAATAAACATTATGAATTATTATATATTAATGTATTAGATATTATTTATTGTTAACTGGGTTGTAAACATACATACTATTTTATTACGACATATTGCTATCATTACGTACATATACGTGTCAGCTTTAATGAATGTTTATGGATATTTCCATAAAGGAGTTACGTACCAAACTGAAAAATTCGATTAGTTTACATTCTGAAAACATGGGTGGATCATTTAAACACAGAAAACTCGGCAAAAGGAATAACTAGACGTCTCAGAAAAACAATATGTTACACATCGTTGACGCTGTTACGCTGAAACAGGACTGCAATTTTGTAATTTGAACATCGGGAGTGCCAACTTTAATAAACTTTAAATAGAATACACTTTCAAAATGCAAAATTATATTTTTTCTATTATAAATTAGTCTAATGATGATATTTCTAGATTAGAAAATAAGTTACGTTTAAAAAAAGGTCATGTGATTTCATCCTTCTCGGCGAGGCAACCAACCAGTAGGCATATGAGTAGTAACGAGTAACGAAATAGAAATTAATATCTTGCGTATTAAATCTGTAGTGAATGTTCCACGAATTCCGTTCACTTAAATATTTTCAAGTTTCATTGAAATGTTTTAAAGGACTAAAAAAATGTGGTAATAGGATTTAGAGAAAATGCAAAAGTCAGTTTTGTTTTTTCAAATGAAATTATATTACTTTTAATACGTTAATCCACCTCGGCATTCTCTACAAAAAGGTATTAACTTATTTCTATCGAAAACTATATTAATTTAGCAGATGTTTCATCTTGAATTTATCGTACTTAACGTATGAAAACCAAGGAACATAACCTTCTGTAACATTTTCCTTGGGAAAAAAATTTTTTCAGATCTTCTTTTGTTATACAATTTCTATAGTATGTTTAACGTACAATAAGAAATAACAGTAGTACATGCACATTATACAATATGGAAATCAAATTGCTCGGGCTTTGCCTATCTGTATTCATAAATTTTCTTGACCTTGTTGACAACGTACATAAGTGCAAATACATATGCAAGAAAAATGATTAGAAACAAAATATTTGAATCAGTACATATATCTTGTCTCACATTATGATCATGTATCATAAGAGTTTCAAATCTTTTACGAATACGAACAGTATTCGTAACGATCGCTAAATAACAACGGTTAAGACTGGATGCGGTGCTACCAAGGCCCTCGATAATACGCGTGGCAGATAGCAGTCATCGCAAGAATTTATCTTTTTGTTAGAATATAATCTTAAAGTTAATATTTATAATCTTTGGAAGACACAATGTTTATGTTAAAATAATATTCAGTGATATTTATTAAACAGAACTACAGATGCAAGAATTGTTGATTGTTGGCCAGTTCCTCTCAGACTAGACTAGGTAGTGACCCATGATCCCTTAAATATTTTGAACACCACTCTCTATATAGTAGTGAGTATGACCTGTGTAAGTGTCCTGTTCAAATGCATCTGTGGGTGCCTGTGTAACACTTTTTGATTTATAATCAACAAAAATAAAGAACCACTGTGGAAAGTTAAAAGTGACCATATGATTGTGCAAGAAAACTTGCGATGAAGAAGCTGTATCTGTGCTTTATATTAGAATTATGCGTACTGACCATATCGCGAAGAACTGCTTTGGACACGTCGATTCTTAATTACATTTATCGTGGATATCTTAATTGGTTAACGCAATCCTACGATACGTCTGTTTTAGTTTATTTCGTGTTACGTCTTTATGCAGTAATATCGTTTTCTTTTGGTTCGAGAGATACTGTTTAGAGGAAAATTGAAATATTGAGAATCTTATTTTTCATAAACTAATGTTTCATTGTGAATATATATATGTTCGCGATAAAATGATAAGTTGACGAAATTGTTTTCGGTAAAAGTGGACAAAAACTTACACAGCACGGATCATTTTTCTTTTAACATGTAAATATTGTAGAGATTATATTTTTAAGTGTCACGCGCTATGAATTCTGTGGCACTCTCCTCTGGTACTTGAGATGAGCAATTTTCTAAACAGTACTTATTTCGAAATTCGTAACGAGACTAAACAGCAGTCCTAACATGTATTAAAAGTGACGAGCTGTTAGGTAAATGTGAAATCTAAAGATATCTGTATACCATTTCCATTTATTCTTGAAATATTAGTCAGTCCTGTTATACGAGTATGTATATGAGTATAAGAGGCAGCAACCTGATTGTGATCTCAGATGAGTTTTAGTCAGGTGCAGAAAGAAGAGTTGATACCCCTCGGCAATGAACGCGTTTACTTTATAGCATGAATCTTGAAAATATACAGTAGCTCATGAAAGTATTTACGTGCTGTTAAAACTCTAAATAATTAAAATACGCACGTTAAATTTAACAACTGAGGACAATGCTCTTATTACTATAAGATAAAAGTATCAAGATAGTACATCTGTATATCTAAAATTTAGAACGAATCCGATAACGTGTGCAGAAGTTTTGAAATCTTTCGTTGCAGTTACTTGATTGGAATTTTGACATATCGCGTGCAACGTTACATCACAGATGAAGTATGTTTCTAAATTATTTTAAAATGACTATTTTATAGGCACAAGAAACGAGGATCGAATATCTCGATTACGGAATAACAATAAATATCAAAAGGAAGTTCAATAAACGTCCCTTTTCCTTGCAACGTAACAGGTAGTTAACCAAATTTATGATTACTGTTATCAAATATTTCATGATACCACTTGTAAATATTATATCGTCGTATTTATTCTTTAAAATCATTATTCAATTTAAATCACAGATTTCTTTTATTTCCAATAATTTATCCTAGGGACAATCGGTAAATTTCTGTGGCAGGAAATTACAGTGAAGAACGCTACTCCTTATAATGTGACTACAAGAATTCCAATGTGATTTCCAGTTCATTCATAGTCTTGTCATAGTAATATCATTTTTAAAGATAGATATGTGACATTAGGAGCTCCTCGCCTTACTGTAGCTTAAGAACTGATGCTTATTGTTTGAAGTTCATATGTATTCTAATGTCTTTAATTTGTTTTTAATTTCTTTTTAATTTGTTTAGCCTTCAGGTCTTCGAAAGTTCTCGAGTCGGTTCAGCATTTAAAGCCAGGAAACATAGATGTTGTCGCGGTGATCTCTGATTATAGGATAATAATATTTTGGATACCAGTTTGCATACCACATACATCAAAACTACAATTAAGCAGTAACAGCATACCTGTGTGACGGCATCCAACTATAACCCCTCCACAGGAACCAATTCTTTGATATAAAAATCCTCCCAAGTCAGCACTTGACATTCCATTCCTATTCTGTTCTGTTAATATGACATTCTGTATCGTTACTCTGTCAGTTTTATAATAAATTTTGAAATAACTATCATAATTGGAGTACGATTCTCTCACCTTACGTACGGAACGTGAAATAATCTCGAATCGACACGACACTGCCTCAATCAAATTTAAGAACGTCTACTTCCTGTTTCATCTTTACAGGTAATTCTTCCTTTTATATATTCCATTGTTTCCTACAATTTAACCAAAAGATTGATTAAATCTTTTTTTTCGGCGACAATTTTCGTTAAAACGTCTTAAATTTTAATTCATTTCATTATTTTCGACAATTTAATGATTATTATCGAAGGCCCAAAACTATGTGAAGAAATGCGAAAATGCGAAGTCATAAGCAAAAACTAAACACTATATATTGAAAGTTGGCGCCTTAATGTAGCTTTCTATTGATAACGATTACGTGTAGTTAGGACCACGGTCATGTAAGCAGTTCGTGAAACGCATAGACCGAAAGCATAGAAGAAGTGGTCCGAAAGTTGAGTTGTAACAAAGGAAGACAAAAAGAGCACTCTACGTATGCATGGCATGCTATGAATGTCACAGACACAGACATTGGTACTTTATTCGATTCCGCCTACTCCGTAAGAACGAGGGCGAAACTGTAAAACCGTTCCATGTTCTCCGATTTCGATGATTTGTGAAGTTCAACATTTTAAACATTTTTTTTCCTCCATATATAAAGTGTGGATGGTCATGGTTTCCGAGAAATTCACAAAAGCTATCGGTACAACTACAGTGTACTTTTGGCTGCCAGCGGCCGAATTTAGCACTCACACACTCTTTGTCTTGACGAACGAGGTTGAGACGAGCTTGGATAAATTGCATATGAGATACTCTAAAACATGTCTGTTGTGATTAAATCAGAAGCGAATGTCGTCAATGCATCAGGTTTGGGTTTAGACTACTTATTTCAATCCGGTCAGAGCCGGACGACCTGCAGCGCTAGCGTGAAGTAATAACAAACTAATCATAAAAATGGTAGGTGAATGAATCATTGTTTGTAATTGTAATTAAATATAATTGTAATAATGATATATAGATATAATTGTTAAATAATAATTGTAATAAAATAAAGATTAACTTCTGATAGTATTAGAAATCATCGGTATGTCTTCCATCATGACATATCGAACTTATTACTATTACATTGTGCAGACACTGATACACACGATATGGGTAAATAACACACAATCATACAGAGTAATAAATACAATAGTTTGGCAAATGAGTAATATTGACAAGCAACTGATTAAACTCTAATGTCATTTCCTAAAAATAACCACCCTAATTCATGGCATATCTTCGCCGGTACTTCGTCAAGTTTCGCGTTTGACTTTTTATCGATTATTTCGAAACGAATAAATTAATGTATAAACTATTTGGAATAATTTCCGTATTCTAATATTTTCAACAAAACAATCAACCTTGAACGTTTCAGTTGGAAGAATTTGAAACTTTATATTTCATAAAGAATTATGAATCGTAATGGATATTGTTTCGAAAAGCACCAGTGTCCGATTAACATGAAATTTGCGGGAAGGCGGCGAGCAAATTAGAAAATTCCAGCTTCGGGTGTTTACTAGTTCTCGAGATATTAATAAAAAACAAACAATAATATTTTATTTCTATGAAAAATCATCGATTATAGATCAAAGCCGTTTACTCAATGAAATTTGTAACTGCATGTCGAAAACCACTGCATGGTATTTCTGAGTAGAGTGGATTAATGTTCCTTCTAATCCTCTGCCTCGATCAATAATTAGTAAACAAAATCACATATAAGAAACGTTTGTAGAAAGTGCACACACGGCGGGAAAATTGCACACGTGCCGCGAGTGTGCAGACTCGCGCGAATTCTCAAACTAGGTGGCGATGAGTCAGCTTGCAACTGATCGGTTCATATCGCAAACCATGAACGCTGTTAATGCTCAAGATGGTAGATGGTAAATTAAAGATGCAGAGTAATGTTACAGAGTATGACTGTGTGCTGAAGACTGTTTGAAAACTTGTTTGAGACTCTCTGAAGAAACCTCGCCTGGTCTTCATATTCTAGTTCTCTGTCTTAGGGTTTTCCTACTCACCATGGTTTTTGTGAGGTGGGAAACAATTCCTTCCAAACTTCTCTGGTGTTGCTGAATGATACCGACTGTTTACTTTAGAGCGAACTCATCGAACACTTAGGGTGTTAATTAGCTTCTTGATAAGGTCCGCATTTTCATATTTACAATTTCGGAGGTAGGAACTTCGGACATTCCCAAAAAGGCAATTGTGGTGTCCATATCGTAAACTGAAGGTCACCCAAAATCCCGAGCACAGACTAATCACAGAAAATTGATATGTGATATTGGAGGTGTTTTTTTTTATAAGCACGGTTGGGCATGTGTATCAAGAAAGCGCATGGGCTACTCACCAGATGTATTTAAAATTGCTTTGAACTTCCTTGCAATGATGCTGTCATTTCATCAACAAAGAACTTAAAAGAACAATTCACCGGGATAAATATTATTTTCCATGCAGCATATATTACACATTAGTGCATAAAACGATACCTTAACTAATCCTTCGAGTATAAGTTTAAGTACCTTTTCTGTTATTTTTTCGTGTTTCTTCACTTATTATTTCATGTATATGTATTTGAATGTTATAATGTACAAAGAACAGTAATTTGTATGGAAATCATTTGTTGTTTACGTAGAACAACGTACAGCCACAATCAATAGCAGCTGTAGTACACTTAATGCACGTGTAATTTTCCTCTGGACACTGCTATTTTCATTATGATTTTTTTGTGAATAGTCTGCACACTCGCGGTACGTGTGCGGTTTTCCAACGTGTGTGAACTTTTAAAAACACTGTCTAGACGTGCTTTTGTTTATTAATTACTAATCGAGACAAAGGATTAGAAGAGATACTAATCCTTTCTATTCGAAAATATCACAAAGCGGTTTACGAAATGCTGCTATGGATCTTAATGAGTAATCATAATCGATGACTTTCCTTAGTAAACTTTACGCAGGACGGTTTACGTCTCCGAGCATCATAGTTTATAGTACAAGATAAACTGCTGCCCATGTATCGTTCGATTTGACGATCACCGTGTACCCCGTTGCTTGAGCTGACCTACTTTCGTTCGTGAAAGGAGACATACTCGTGCATAGTGATAATTAGGCCGATTTTTAATTGTCAGTAATTCAAAAATAAAACCGAAAACGCAATTTTTTCTTCTTGATTTTCGTCCTACTATAGCTTCATGAATCAGCCCTTAAGTTCTTTTACATTGAATACCCTGTATATACTATAAACAAAAGATGAACGGGCGACAAATATCATGCGCGTATGCTGTCGCGGATACTCAATTGCATATAATTATATACATTATACATTGGTAAAATTCATTGGACTGTTGTCGGTAATATTTCCGAATATCTCAGAAACTATAGCCTTCCAACAGTTACATGTACAAAACAAAGTTGTTTTGAGTTATATTCCGGTAATGTGTTCAAAAGTCATCGAAATGAAACAGGATGTAGATGTTCTACAGTACCACGTTATTCGTTTCGGGAAAAGGTGGACGAATTTCTCGAAATGTTATTTCACGGATTTGAAAATCACATTTTTAAATCGTTTTGTCACGACGTATGTATAATAAGAAAAATAATTTAAGTGGACGGTGCGATGACAGTGAACTTGAATAAAATAACATGTTGTTGACGTTAGTGCTAGAGTGTATCTGTAATTAGGTTTGTAATTATTAAATAGGAATGGGATTATGCTTCATTTTCAGATCACCGCGCCGTAAGGTGGCCGATCATGCACAAGTAGGAATTAACTTCCAGCGAATGCATTCGCATATTAATATGATTCGTTAGTATGTTGACGCTTTTTCCTGCTATTTTTTTCTGTTTTCGTACTCTACTCGCGCATTCAATGCTGCTCTCGCTCAGATTTGCCATTTATAAGATTTATTAAAAAATTGCGACACAATGCAACACATCCCGTAATATTTAATACATATGTATATTGTACAGAATGTGCAGAGAGTAAGTGTAAGGAGAATCTATCGTATCGTAATTTTACTCTTTCGGATCGGCGAAAATTTGTAAAAAATAATTTGTTCAAAAACGATCTTGACCATGAAATTCGAGGTATAAATTTTTTATTGCTATGTACTCTACTCGTCACGAGGAACAAGTGTTAAACTTCATATTGACGTTTACGTTTACTAAGAAAAATATCTCACTATCGATGAAGCAGCATAAAATTGTAGGTATATCAGAATACAGGGATAACGGAAGACTTTTGCGTGTAGAGGAAAAGTTAACCAACGATACGCTTTACAGTGACTAAGTGAACTTGGTGAGCAAGAACTTAATATTGCGACGTTTAAATCCATATCAAAGGTCAAATCGGCTATGCATTCCTAAAGAAGAACAGATTAATTGTCGCTTTATAATACATTGTTCAATTAATCAGCGAATACAAAACAAAACTTACAATTTTATCATTGGATGCTACTTAGGTTGCAACTACACTTTTGGACTGTATGATCAATACCGTAACACTTCAATCAACAATTGCCAGCATCAATCACATGTGCATTACATTTGCGATTTTTACGCTTAATGACTTCGTAGCAAATTTAAAGCAGTACAAAGTTACAGCACAGGCGTAAACTCTATCTATTTCACACACGATTGCTTACGATTCATTTCATAGTCGACCAGTTCATCAATTTTTGAATGAAACGCTTGTATTATTGCGAACAGAATGCTGACTAGCTCCACATGGAGTATCCCGTTCTCCATATTCGAATCCACTGAACTTTGCTCACAATAAAATGAAAACTGCATGTGATTCATACAATATAAAAAAATCACAATACTTGTTAATTGCAATAAATTCTCGAACGATAGCGTTCGTTAAGGTGAATTAATATCGGTCGTCGTGCTAACAGAAAATATGACAGAATATAAATAGGATATGTACATTAACTAATGAGGAAACCATGTATATATGCATAATACATAGTAGCATTCGAGACAAATGTTAAAAAATACGTTTCGGCGTTTGATATTTATTGATTCACTCAGATTTAGTTTTTACGATCTGTATTTCACCACCATGTACAGACATATAAACACCGGATACACTTAGATAATTAACACGTGGCCAACGCCCAAGGCAAAGGAGCATCGTTACAAGTCGTACAAACTTAGCATGTAAGAACTAGTGATCATACCAACCTAATATTTCCTCAAGAACAAAAAATGCAAATTTTTTTGTCATATTTATTGTTGCCGTAATTTTTCTAATAGACATTACTGAGTCTGCCCATTCGCGACCTTTTCTTGTTAGTAAAGTTTCGTTTTGATTCCATTGTTTTGCAAATATCGTGGCATTGAATTCATCAAATTGATGAGTACACTACTAAAAAATTTTCCCATTATTTTTAAGGAAACCTTCTTTAAATGATTATAAGGTATTATATTACGATATAGACATTGCATCCTATGAAGTGGTAACTGTAGGAACATATATTACACATATATATTTAGCATTAGGTAGATAATTATTAATATTTTCACCATAGGAATAGGTATCGAATCCTTTTCTTTTTTTTTTTTGAAAATTATTTTGTGGACTTGTAAGAATGTGTATATATTTTTCATTTCCTTTGAATTTTTTACTAAACGAAGTTGTACCATAATTTTAATTTTTGTTAAAGCATTGCATGAGTACGTTTCACACTGACCGTGTGTTATTTAATCCCAGCACAATAAGTCGTTCGTAATATGAAATAGAATTTGCAATTCAAATACTTCCGCCTTCATCTTAGCTAATAAAATGTATACAATAAAAATGTCATTAAAATTCAAATGTTTAAATCTATGTTGTTCTTGGTTCTGGAGATAAAAACGTTAATCGAATCATTCATGTATGACGCTATACAGTTTCAGTAGTAGGGTGATGTTATTAAAGTACGAGTATCCAAAGGAGTATTACATCGTGATCATTACAGTACTGTGAGAGACGTGTCGGGATCTACTATCGTGAAGACGTATTATTGTTCGATCTTTGATAAGGAATACGGAGTGAAAATAGCAACAGGTAACAGGTGATTCCTTGATATTCTGTATTCAATTGTGTCTTCTATTAACTGTGCTCATCATTACCAATATCATATATATCAAAATTATTATCAGATAATTTACTGTGGTTATCCAATTATTTACAACCAGTCAGTAGAAGTAATCGGAACATTCGCCTTCGTGTGATAGTTGCGCGAAACTCCGGCTATTTTTTGGCAACAGTTGAGTTTAAGAACGGTTTTTCATATGTTATTGTTATGTTTGTTTTCGACCTTTCGGGTTTATGAATGGTGAAAATTCGCTCTGCGGTGACTACATTAAACGTGCGAGATACTTTAGTCATATTATATTTTAAATGGCAAAGATCCCTTGTTTGTAGTAAAATAAATTGAAACAAACGCAAATGAACTGAAATATACATGTGTAATATCGATTCTATATAAAAGAAATTATGAAATGGCATTAGAGAGGTTGTGTTACGACCACTCGCGGAGAGACACGTGGGCGTGGGAACGCGTCAACGGGAGTCGTATATTCCCGTTTCGATTAGTCAATCGACGCCACGAAAAGATCGATCCCCTTATTTCTGTTAGGATAATAGGCGTGGTTCAATGAGTATAACACTGAGTTTAACAGGTTATAGTATTATATATTTTCAACTACTTTATATCGCAGCTAGTTACGCTGATGCGTAAATATACGTCAAGTAGATGATTGATTGACGTAAATGTAATAGGTGAAAACCCGGTAAAGAGATGACTACTCTAAAGTTTAAGAATAAGTGAAGTTCTGTGACGATGCTACGGCAGAGGAAAGCTAGTGATGGGTGTGTCTAGCGCACGGGACCATCGGATATGTCAATGACAAATTTGGCTAGGAGAGTGAGGGCAATAAACATTGCTTCTGATTGGATAATAAGAAGTTTGGTAGACTAGTAAGAGTCTTTGCCGTTGCCGAGAGAAAGTTGCTAGCGGAAGATACCGTACGTGAGAAAAACTAACTTTCCCGTTGTTACGACCGTTCGCGGAGAGACGCGATAGTGCCACGTCGGAGAAATAAAAGATCGTGGTTCGAACGAAATGATTCTTTCATAAACAGGGTGAAGAAAATAGAACTTCGTATGCGACAATGAGATTTATTGCAGAAATTTGACAGAGTGACGGTTACAACAGCGTGGTTCGGAATGTTAAGAAAGACTGACTCGAGATGCTAGAACGGACTTTCTTAGCTCTAGTTTAGGAAGGTCCTTCTACCGAGAGTCTAGTCCCTTTAGAGGGGGACCTTTTAGTTATTGTTTCAACAGACGTGGTATGCGGCGTGTTCGGTCTATCTGGTTACTGAACGGATGGTCCTCTTTAGTGTGTGACAATAGAGAGGAAAACGCGTCAGCGAGAAGCGTAAATTCTCGTTACGATTCGGATAATCGACGTAGCGAAATAGTCGTTCACTTGTTTCTATTAAGATAACAGAGATAGTTCAAATGAGTTTAACACTGAATTAACGGGGTTAATATAAACTTGTATATTTAACAATATTTAATATTATAATGAACACGTCACAAATTATTTAGCGATGAATACAATTAGTTTCATACATTAATTCGACCTTAGGATATCTCTCGATGTATTCGTTAAACTAAGTGATCTGGATTTTATTCGTCTGAACCTCTCCATGCATTCCGTTTGAATCCTCAAATGATACTGTTCGCCCCTTCGATTTATCTTTGTTTTCTCCGGGAGACGACCCCCACCACGCGCGGGTCAAGCCGCCGATCGCACCTATGGTCATGTAACGTCAACCGCATCAAAGACCAGGCAGCACGCCGAGGGCAAGATAATGGCCAGATGTGTACACATCCTTGCCGCGCAGCCGTAGTTTTCTCGCGTTCGGTATCTTCCGTTAGCAACTATCCTCACCCACCAACCTAGAATATCAGCCAATTGACAGCGAAGTCTATTTCCCTCACTCTCGTAATGAAAACTTTTCCTTAACAAATCAGGTCACCCATCACTAGATTTCCTCCGCCACGACATCGTTACTAAACTCACTGATCTTCCAACTTTCGTACAGTCAACATCTTTTCACCGTGTTTCTACTCTTAGATCAGTTGTTTACTTAATTTATATAAAGCGTAATTTATACGTGTCAATTCGGTGTATACTCAATTGTGATTATTAAGTGCATAGTAAAGTGCAATAGAAAAGAAAGTTATTAGTTGTGTTTCGGTTCAACCTTCTTGTCTTTTTTTTTACAATCTGAATTGTGACTTGTGATTTTACGTGACAATCACGTATGCCACCTTCTTTGTGTATATGAAACAACGGACCGAATGCGAATTGACGTTTCTAGAACTCGCTGCTTGATGAAAACTATGGGCATGTCGCTACATTGTATATATTTCTCCGGTCCTATAAGACTACCTGTCTGCGACACTGTAGTACCACGAACGACGGATAGGAACACGACCTATCGTAAGCCTCGTGGCGTAACACCCGTATCTTTCCATAGTAGACAATAAATTTAAGGAACACTTGAAATTAAAGATACTTGTTTGGTCTGAAGGACCTTAACTATGAAAATGACAAGATTTATGGTGGGTCTTTAGGACTATTGAGGGCATGCGGTAAGGATGTGTAGACATCAAGCTGTTATCTTGCCCGCGGCGTGAGGCCTGGTTTTGTAGAGAATCACCGGACGTAATATTATGTATTACGCAATTATATTATTAAGTTCAAGTAAAATATCCTACATTGTGATAAAATATATTTCCCTTATTTTATTTATCACTTTTTTAAAAATATAGTTTTTAGTTTTTTATTTAGATGCTACGAATTGTATCGTGATTTTTGTCATTTCAGTCGGAAACATCTAACAAACAAGCGGTAAAAGCTCTTTTTATTCCAAGTTAAAAAAAAGAAAGTTTGATTTTTCAACTGAAGAAGGTCTCAGCTTATTACGTTTTCTTTTTTTTTATTTTATTTTGGTTTTTACAATTTGTCCTGATGGACATTTGGTAAAGTGTTATATCTCATTGGTAAATAAAAAAAAAAAAATAAAATAAATATAGAATGTGGGTGGCTACCCCCAGCGAGGTGCCAGCTTCGTGTTTTCTAAGTTATATCTTTTGTGAGGTCTATTGGGTGTTTCCTTTTTAGTCTTCTTGCGATGTTTGTTGTGTTGCTCGTTTCCGCTGCCAGCTGGTTCGGGTGTGTTTCTATTCTTGTTCTGTATCTTGTTGCGAATCTGGTAATCTCCTCCTTGACCGTTGGTATTCCGAGGTCTTTCCTTATGGCCTCGTTTCTAACGTACCACGGTGCGTTTACCATTGTTCTAAGGATTTTGGCTTGGATTGTTTCTATTTTGTTTATGTGGCTCATTGCTGCTGTTCCCCATAGTGGAATTCCGTATGTCCAGATTGGTTTTATGATTATTTGGTATATTTTTAGTTTGTTTTCTGTGCTTAGTTTGGATTTTCGGCTTGTTAGCCAGTGCATTTGTCTCCTTGCTGTCTGTATTTTGTATATTATTGATTTGATATGTTGTTTCCATGTGAAGCGTGTATCTATGTGAAGTCCAAGGTATTTGACTTGCCTTGATTGTGTTATTTGCATGCCGTTCAGGAAGGTGTTTGGTGTTATCTGTTTTCTCAGTGTGAATGTGATGTGGTTGCGTTTGTTAGGGTTAGCTTTAATTTGTTTGTCTTGTAGCCACTTCTCTATTTTTGTGATGTGTTTTTGTAATATTGTGGCTGCTGTTACAGGGTTAGTGTGCCTGACTAGTACGGCTATGTTGTCCGCGAATGTCAGTATTTTGCTATTGGTAGTTGTTGATATGTTGGCCGTGTATAGTATGTATAATATAGGTCCTAGGACGCTACCTTGCGGAGTCCCTGCCTTGATGTCTTTGACTTCGGAGTATGCGTCCTTGATTTTTATTATTGAGGTATTATGAAGCCATTGCTTCCTTTCTGTTTCTGCAGCCCTCCTAGTATTTGCGTTTGTTGTTAATTTTCTTCTTTTGTTGGGAGTTACGACCTTCCATCTTTCGTCTTGTTGTGTTAGTTCGTTGTTGGCGGTGTTTCTATCGTCACTCATTTGAGTGATATCCATTTCGGTTTCTGTGCATTCTTGGATTTCTATGTTTTTATGTATGACGTATGTTTCGCCGTTGTTTGATATCCTGAGCGGTGGCACTCGTTGCATTTCTTTGTTCCACGCGCTTTTCGCACTTTCGGGGGCATTTTTTTTCCACATCCGGTTTCGACGGAGAGACCTCTCCGGGCACCCGGCACGTCTACACTCTTCGGCAGTCAAAAGGGAACTGAGCTTATTACGTGGCTTCGTATTTTATGTGTTGCTGAACGCTTCGACTCTCAGCCACTTTCTATTTCACTCGCATTATTCTTTTTCTACGTTCGCCACAGTTAACGCTTCATTGCCACTGGCTTTAGGAATAGAATCGTTTCTACTACTAGTTTACTATCTAATTGCGGGATTTACGTCACGAATGTGTTGCGATTATTGCAAATTTCGTGCATATGATTTATTTACTTAATAGATTATTAGAGAACGGGATTCTAGACGTTGTGTGTATTTGAGCTGATGGATCGTGATAGTGAGAGGAAGAAATACTTTAGTATGTTTAACAATAGAAATTTATTAATATATATTCAAGGTGTACACTTAGCGTAGAACTCGCGATTGTTATATTAGCGGTTCGTGGTTATTATTAGTAGAGGTACGCGATTCGCAAGTACAAGTTCAACTTCTGGTCGATGCGTTTTGATGCGCGATATAAGTGCGGATAATGATTGCTTAAGATGTTGAGGAACTTTGATCAATTATCACGAACTACCAACTATTGCTTAGTAACGACTGAGCTTATTACGTGGCTTCATATTTTATGTGTTGCTGAACGCTTCGACTCTCAGCCACTTTCTATTTCACTCGCATTATTCTTTTTCTACGTTCGCCACAGTTAACGCTTCATTGCCACTGGCTTTAGGAATAGAATCGTTTCTACTACTAGTTTACTATCTAATTGCGGGATTTACGTCACGAATGTGTTGCGATTATTGCAAATTTCGTGCATATGATTTATTTACTTAATAGATTATTAGAGAACGGGATTATAGACGTTGTGTGTATTTGAGCTGATGGATCGTGATAGTCCGTCACGATGATGCCGTGAAGGAAAACTGTGATGAGGTGTGTCTAAGGATGCGAGATCGTTAATGGAAGCCTTGGTTCGGAAAGTGAGGGAAATAGACGTTGCTGTAAATTGGTTAATTTCTATGTTGGTGGTTAGAGAAGGATAATAGCCAACTTTGAGTGAAAGTTGCTAGCGGGAAGCATCGTTCGTGAGAAAAACAGATTTCCCGTATCTTCCAGTAGTAGGTGTTACGTCGCGTGAGATGGTCCGTGCAATGTCCGTCGTGGTCTGGCCGCTAAGGCCCAATTAACCAAGGCCGCGAAGGACCTTAGTTAACTAAACCATAAGATTTGTAGGGGGTCCACAGGCTAACTGAACATGTACTGTGGAGATGCACCAACATCTGGTAATCATCTTGCCCGAAGAATAGGGTCTGCGTGTAGCGAGCCACGGGACAAAAACAAATTGGAACGTTTACTGTCGAGTGCCGCTACAACTATTTCTTTTTAAGAAGTGCTATATACGTGGGTGAATGAAATATAAACGAGACTTTTGTTTCTGAGCGCGTAAATTTAAAGGGAGCGAGCGGCCGCTTCTAGTGTGCATTGGTTGGGATGTCAGGAGTGGGGAGAGCAGGCCGTTGTCCAGTTCAGACACGTTTGGCGGTAGTATTCAAGATGTCAGAGCAACAAGTACACCTCTCAGTTGCGCAACGCATTATTATTAAATTTCTCACACATGAAGGCGTCAAACCAATAGAAATTCTGCAAAGATTGACTGCACAGTTCGGGGATCAGACACTGTCAAGGGCTCGCGTGTTTGCCTGGCATAAGAAGTTCAAGGAAGGACGTGAACTGGTTGAAAATGTGGAACATGATCGTCGTCCTCGAACCAGCATTACGGAGGAGAACATTCGCACAATAAATGCTGCTTATTACTGTGAGTTTTTGAGGGAGGCAAAGGTTGCTTATCGTTCGAAAAGGCGTAACCAACCGATTCGAGACGTCATTCTCCTCCACGACAACGCCAGGCCTCATACAGCAGCTCTAACCTGCACAACATTAGAGGAAATAAGGTGGACTCCACTTGATCATCCTCCCTACAGTCCTGACCTATCGCCCTGCGATTTCCATCTCTTCGGACCGCTTAAAGAAGCACTAGGAGGACAACGATTCCAAGACGACGCGGCGGTGGAGGCCTTTGTGCGCAATTGGCTTCTGACACAGCACTCTTCTTTTTACGATGCTGGGATCAAAAATCTCCCAATCCGCTGGGAAAAATGCATTTCCAAAGCAGGAGACTATGTTGAAAAATAATATGTGCTTGGCTATGTTATTTCACTGAATAAAATTATTTTAAAAATAAAGTCTCGTTTATATTTGAGTCACCCTCGTAATTACTCTATACCTCTATTAGGTAAAAACGTTCATCCCGTGACCGCGGCTACGTTTAGCCACTAGTTGTCACTTCGAGCCCAAAGTCATTATCACAAATCTCGGACAATTATAATCAGGTTAAATTATAAAGAGTAAAGTATTGGGGATTTTCCCAAGAATTCCAAAGGGACTTTCCAACATACTATTTGATAATCCACTGGCAAATATAGGGACTGCAATCGCGAAGATCCTGAAACATGGGTACAACCGATAAAAAGAGCAATGAAAGTGCCAATAAGGAATTGAATAAGACGAATACTCTCGAAGAATTCTACGCCGGTAGTGGGATTCTTGTGACTGGAGCAACTGGTTTCGTGGGAATAGGTCTTCTGGAAAAACTGATGCGCATATGTCCACGCATCGCTGCCATCTTTATACTAATTCGACCAAAAACGGACGAAAAGATAGAACAACGATTTAAGAAGCTCATAGATAATCCCGTTCGTAAATATATTCTTGTTTCTTTCAATGTTAAATCCTGTCAGGGGTAAAATTGATTAACTCCCATTACTGGAATTATCGTTTTCAGATTTATGATGGCATTAAAGCAAAGAACCCCTCACTTTTCAGCAGAGTTTATCCCGTGAAAGGTGACGTGAGTCTGCCGGATTTAGGTCTTTCGCAAGAAGATAGAAGTCTGTTGCTAGAGAAGGTAAACATAGTGTTTCACGCCGCGGCCACTGTGAGATTCAACGAGCCGTTACACGTGGCTGTTAATGTAAACACGAAAGGTACTGCGCGTATCATCGAACTTTGGAAAGAACTAAAGAATCCAATTAGCCTCGTCCACGTTAGTACAGCTTACAGTAATGCGCACCTACATGAGGTCGAGGAAAAAGTTTATACGTAAGGATAAGTTATATGCGGACACTGTTTCGTGGTCTAAAAATATTACATTTATAGTTATATCGTGAAGAATTAGTTCACTTATTATTGACATTGCAGCACGAGCTCGAAACCTTCAGAGGTGATCGAAATGTGTGACAAATTCGACAAAACGTCGATCAACCAAATAGAAAAAGGGATTTTAAAAACTTATCCAAACACATACACATTCAGTAAGAATTTAGCAGAACAGATTGTAGCAAACAAGTGCAAAGATCTGCCGGTTGCGATAGTTCGGCCAAGCATAATTGGTGCCTCTATGGAAGAACCATGTCCTGGTTGGCTGGAGAATATTTCTGCACTAACAGGTTTTTCAGAAATCAGTTTCAATGATAATTGAATAGTGGAGTTAATCTGTTGGTTTATGGGAAGCTATGGATATCCACTAGATCATCATTATTATTGTTCAAGCTTGTTGTTGTTCACAATAATGAAAATTATTTCCAATCTATTCAGTGCTACGTTTCTGCTATTTGAAAATCACACATAATTTCTAAACCAATTTAATGTTACCAGGTACCATCCTGCTACTCGGCAAAGGATGTGCAACAGCGACACGAGGTAGGAGAGATGCAAGATTGGATCTAGTGCCTGTCGATTTCGTAGTCGACACGATAATATGTACTGCATGGCATGTCACGCTGCATCGTGATCATGAAGTTAAAGTATACAACTGCACGAGTAACGCATTCCCTTTTACGTAATATTTATTACGAATATTTTTCATCTTATGTACTTTGATTGTTATAGTATTCCAAGAAACTCAGTTTATTTAAGTAATATGAACAATTCGCACATAAACGTAGAATACCAAAGTTCACTTTTGTTCTCCATACTTCAATTTAGAAAAGTAGTGATATAACATAATATTTTATCTAAATTCCATAATATTTCCCGAGATACTCGGATCACAGTAAACTGTGCTTTCAGTATATTTGCAATAATTATAATAATGTAAATGTTTCAATTGACAAGGTGGGGACAGTTGCAACAGCTCGTGTTGAAGTATAGCAGAGAAATGCCAATGCACGATACGCTATGGTACCCGGGTTGTCCAATGATAGCTAATAAATATATTTTCAACATTCTGAGTGTAATTCCGTATCTTTTACCTGCGTTCGTCATAGATACATTTTTAAGACTGCGAGGTAGTAAGCCAATGTGAGTATTCTATCGATCCTCGAACAATCTTTCAGGAACAATCTTTGTGTTCATCTACAATAATAATTAAAAACGATATTTCAGAATGATAAAACTTTTAAAACATGGCAACAAGCTGTTCACATCGGTGTCATATTTTACTATGAATGAATGGAGCTTTCAAAGGGATAACTGTGCCGACTTGGCGCAGAAGGTGAAAATGTTGAATGACAGCGATATGGTTACACTAGATTTACGGGATATGAATTGGCACAAGTATGTTGCAACTTACCTGATGGGAATTAGGACATTTATTTTAAAGCAAGAGTTTAAGTCAACAGCCCGAGAACGATTATCAAGGTGCGTATAAAAGTATCTTCGTACAAAAAAATAGGAACTAATATAAATACATATATTTTCGGCTATTTCAGGTTGTACTGGATACAACAGATCACTAAAATGTTCGGTATAATGATCTTACTACTGATAATATGTTGTATCGTGTACTGACTATTTGAACGTTATTTTGTCTGTTTAAACCAGAGGAATATAAAAACAATTTTATGAAGAAGGGATTCGTCATCCTTTTCATTTTGTCTTTTCATTCGTCTTCTTTCAAAATAAATCCATTTATGACATTGTTCATTTTTTCTATAAAATTTTAAAAAGAATGCAGGTATTTCTACGCACATGATTTCAGAGATGTAAGCAATTCATCTGAATATTTTTCCAATATAGGGGTAACATTAAAATGACAAAATTCTTTATCATCCTCCACCAACCAAAAGTTACGAAATAGTTATTCCTTAACAATAATAATTTATCACTGTAAAGTCTACTGAACAATAAACAATGATGATACAAAACAAATATATTGTAAAATAACATTAGATCTAAAACAAAACTTCTCTATGAATTCTTCATTTCCTCTAAATGGTCACTTTGGTTCTCAAGTTGTTTGCTCAAAAACCTTGTAGTTCTTTGAGCAGTCGGCTTTAAAATATATGATACTATCGATGAAATTTTCCATTATAGGAGTAACATTAAAATGACAAAATCCTCTATCATCCTCCACCAACCAAAAGTTACGAGATAGTTATTCGTTGACAATAATAATTTATCACTGAAAAGTCTACTGAACAATAAACAATGATGATACATAATAAATATATTGTAAAATAAGATACATCTAAAATAAAACTTCTCTATGAATTCTTCATTTCCTCTAAATGGTCAATTTGGTTCTCAAGTTGTTTGCTCAAAAACCTTGTAGTTTTTTGAGCAGTCGGCTTTAAAATATATGATACTATCGACGAAATAGTGACCAGACGTGACATTCAGAGCTGAATAAAATATTATTTCACATAATAAGTAGTAGGTAGGTTTTTGTCTAAGCTAAATTTAAATAGGATATAGGTTTTCATTTCATGTGTATGTATGTGAATATCGCAATACACAGTGATGAGTGATTTGTACGGAAATTGTGTGTGATTCATACGAAACAGATATTTCCACGTTTATTAACAGCTCATAAATTTATAATTCGTACGTGGTTTTTCTGTGGATATTGCTATTTTTGTTACTATTTATCTGGCAACAGTCCAGCCACCGCAGTGCGTGTGTAAGTTTCCTACGATGTGAAAACTTGCAAAAAAATTGTTTACACGTATATTTGTTTATTAATTATTTATGAAGGGGAAGGTTCAGTGGAAATACTAATCTTATCTGTTCTGAAACACCCTGGAGCAGTTTACGATATGACGTTACGGATTTTAATGCGTATGCAGGTTTAATGTTCAATCATTAATTTTTCTTAGAAAACGTCTCGCAGGATGATTTCCGTCTGCGAATCCCATAATCTTCTTCTCTACAGCTTGGAAGCTACTAACAATGCATCGCTCATTTGGATTCCTTCTGCGCTATGTTACTCAAGCTGACATAGTTCCGTTCGTGTAAGGAAATCGAATCAAGCACAGGGATATTTCGACCGATTTTCCTCAACGAGGAAATAAGTCTCAAAAGAACCATGGGTCGAAAATTACTCCGTTTGTGAGACAAAAATGTTCGTTTCAATAATTCTTAAATTGGCTTTGTTCACAATGTTTTCTCAGCACCTAAGTGAAAAACTTGGTGATCCAGAACTTACTATTACGGCATTTTAGTTCATATCAAAAATTAAATCGGCCACGTGGTCCTAAAGAATAACGGATTAATTATCGCCTTTACTCATGCATACTCGCTAAAGTGTATGCATAACATATTTTAAATCGATCATCGGCGAATACCAGACAAAACTTATAATTTTAAAAAATTTGTCGAGTTCAAACACTCCAAATAGCCGTGGTCAAATATTTCGGCTAAAATTTTGCCATCGAATGCTACCTAAGTTGCAACTACGCTTTTGTACCATATAATGAATGCAGTAACATCCTCAATCAACAAATATCAGGATTAGGGTTCGCGATAGACTGCATGCGATAATTTGAAGGATTCCATTTTTAATCAAGAATGGAATTATGTGCCTGCATCGATAACAAGTGCCTTATATTTGCGATTTTTACGTTCATGACGTTACGTCCATAGCAAATTGTGTTAATGTTAATGCAAAGGCGCAAACTCAATCTATTGCATGCATGACTGCTTAGGGCCCACCTCATAGTTGACCAGTTCGCCAAATTTTTAGTTAAACATTTGTATTATTGCGGGCAGAATGCAGACCCGCGCCACATGGTCCACTTCGTTCTTCATGTTCCACAACATTGGACTTCGCACGTAATAGGTTTAAAAATGCGATATATAAAATATGCATATATAATGGTATGGTTTATAGTAATCAGTAATAAAAATCGTAATCCGTATTAGTTCCAATAAACATTGTCGAACGATATCATCGACGGCTACTACTAATATCAAATCATCAATGAAAGTGCTTGCACCGTTGATCGTTGGCGACGCTAATTTTGGTTGTATGCGTAATAAATACAAAATAAAATATCGGAATATAAATAAGATATTTACATTAATTAGAACCAATATATATATTTCGTAGCATTGATAATAACAATGCAATTTTTTTTTTGTCAATAATTTTTCAAATGAACATGACTAACGTAATTCCTTCAAACAGTCTTGAATACTTGCGATTAACAGGAGCGGTTACTTGCAATACACTGGAAATCATAAAATTTGTATTAACAAATTTTTATCTGTGTTTAACTATTTCCGAAAGAACCTCTTAGCGCTTGAACTTTAGAGAGTGATTTCACCTTTTAAACTTGAGCTGCCACATCTAAAAAGGATACGAGTTTAACATTTTGCGTTGTCTTATAAATCTGCAAAGTTTTATCAAAACCAAGGTTCTGACCCATGGCTACCCTTTCCTGTTTGTAGAAACTTTCGTTTTTATTTTATTATGACTTGAAACTGTGGTAGCGTTCAATTTCTCGGCTGAGCAGCCAGGTACGCTTGTTAAGGCCCGGGAGTGGATGACGACGCGTCGTCGCGAGTTCGAATCCTCGCTCTGGGATGTGTATTCCTTGCAAAGGAGAAGAAACCAAAATATCTCTTGGAAAAGTTAATACTATACAACAGGCACAAGCAGCGTCCCCCCTTGTGTGTGTGTGTGGTGTACTTTCTGCGAGTGCTTGGTGTAATAGCAGCAGCAGCAGCAGGTGCTTGGTAAAAGCAATCTATAACGGGCTCTTCAGGGCCGACGAAACTCGTACTGGTCTTACTTTCCCGCCCGTGGAGGTTTTAGCCGATAAGAATCCGGCACTACCTTCTCCCGTCCTGTGGTTTCCGTGGCCTTCCTCCCACAGGGCGGTGAGGTCTGTAAGGTGTCTATGAAGATTTCCTCCACGTAAAAAAAAAAAAAAAATTTTTTTTTCTTTTTTTTTAACAAACGCGCTGGGGCTAATTGTCCTGGACGCCGTCCTTCCAAACTGGGACATTTGGTTGAACGAAGGCGCACTTCCCCTGACCTACAGGGTGACGCAGGTGCTCACGTGACACGGGTGCTGCGGGGAGTATCTGCACCGAATCGGGAATGAGGCGACCGCGCGTTGCCACTGCGACGTAGGTGTGAACTCTGCGCAGCACACGCTGTAACATTGACCGGCGTGGGCGGCGCCGCGCCACTCTCTCACCAGGGAAATAGGATACGACCTCCCGCCGCCGGCGATTTTTGAGGAATTGCTGACGAGCGAGAAGGGCAGGAAGGCCGTAGCCTCCTTTTGCGAGCTGATTATGATGCTGAAGGCGGCTGCGGAACGGGCGAGGGAGCGGGATTCCCATCCCGAGAGAATCATTAAAATGTGCGTTGGATATTAAACACGTAGCTTTAAATGACGACACGAGTGAATACTTGTAACAGTCAGATATATTTAAAGTCGTTCTAAGTACAAAATACAGAGTTAATCGTCGCTCGATCAATACTAATCGATATAAGGATACTAAATAATGATTACTGAATACTGACTACTGAATTCCTAGAGAGCGTGTTAGTTTATTTATACTGGTCGGGGAAGTACAGGAAAGTTTGAATTCGACTCCGGTTGACGGTTGCACGAAGCGGCGATATTGTTTTGTCCGGAGTTTGTTTATTTCTACATCTCGTACATTGAAACGGTGTCAATAGGCCGAGGCAAAACAACATTGGTCACTCTCGATTCGAATCGTCCTATGACTCGCGTACCGCAACAAATGTATGCTTAGAAGCAATCAAAGATAAAAAGTCAACTTCTGTCAATCTTTCACGCTTTAAGATGATTCAAAGCTATTTCTTCTTTGGATTTGGAAATAAAAATGTTAATCGAATCATTAATGCATGACATTATCGAGTTTCAGTAAGAAAGTGGTGCTATTAAAAGTATGAGTATCTAGAGGTGTTTCACACCAAATATCTATCGTGAAAATGCAAATCACTATCGTGAAGTTGCATTGTTGTTCGTTCTTTGGTAAGGAACAGAGTGGGAATAGCTACATGTAACATTCGATCGTAGATTCCTTGCCATTGTATATTTAATTATGTCCTCCATTAATTGTCAGTTATCATTATCGATACAATATATATCAAAAATATCATCGGATCATAATTACTACAATAATTTAAATGAAGTTACTGAATTCTCGAACATTTATTTTGTTATCGCCTTCTTTACAAATTTCTCGTTGATAGTATATACACCACAACTTGTTACATTTTTAACCATGTAACAAATCTCATGCGCGATGGCAGTCTAATTTTAGTAGATTATGATCCTTCTTCTGCTGTTACGATAGGCGACACCTTTGCAAGTGTATGACATGTGTTTGTTATATTGTTTCGTCACAATCATTATTTGTCGAAGTCAAGAATATTGGCGCCCGCCCTTCCTTCAAGATTAATATGTTTCACAGAATTCACAGGGATGAGAAATACACAAAGATATATTACAGGAAAACAGACACTAAAGAAAATACATAATTACCGATGAAGAGAAACACAAGGCAGCTAATTATTCTATAATACATGATTATACTTGATAGATATCGGCTAGAAACACATGCGCGCGATTCAGTGTCCGGATGCAGGGTCCATTTAAAAATAATCTATGCTAATTAATATGCCGAGCGTATACGATTAAAAATATATTAAGCTGGATTTTCGTCACGAATACTAAAGATAGTACCTGTTCCACCGTTTCGCGGAGTGACGTGTTCGCGGTAGAACGCGCTAACGAGAGACGTAAATTCTCGTTACGATACGATAATAGACGCCGCGAATCAGTCGATTCCCTATTTCGGTTAAGATTATAGGGCTCGTTGAATGAATATAGCACTGAGTTACGAGGATATACTGATATACACATTATTTCCAACAACTTTGAAGATTCCAGAATTTGCGGGTCGTGCGTGTAGAACTTTTATCAGCGAAGTATTAATAGCAAGTGAAATGAGTTCAGATCTCAGAGTTACTAGCAACAGCCGTTCCGTAACGGCGCTGTCTGGGATGAAAGATATTGATGGGTGTGTCTAGAACACAAGATAAGCGGATTCGTTGATGGCAATTTCCGTTCAGAAAGTGAGGGCAACGGACATCGCTGCTAATTGGATGAAGAAACAAACTGGTGGGCAGGGAAGCGCGCTAGCCGCTCCCTACCAAAGACGGTCACGAGTGGCATTATCATGAGAAGAATTCGCTGTTCCGCGGTTTCCTAGAATGAATAACAACTGTAAGGAACGTTTCGACTTGAAACATACTTGAGGGATTTAATGGCAATGATTCCAAAAAAATTCTAAAATTTAAGACGGTTCTTAGGATTATTGCAGTTGATCATCTTGACCGATGGATGGCGTAGGTTACAAGATGTAACAGTATTTAACGGTACATTCGCAAGTATGCAGCGACTTCGCAATTGTAAGTGCGCGAGCGGATGGCGGCTAGCCAATTTATGCTTCTTGCAATATATGTAATTGTGTGTTACACCGGATCGACTACGCTGTAGTGATGCACATATGCGTGTGTGAGTATACGCGTGCGCAGAGTCTCGTAGAACAAAGGAATGTTATTGTTTCGTATAAAAGGTATAAAAGCATGACTAGAAAAGTGCTGGAACACGCGTAATGGGTATCTATAAACATCTTGTAAATCGCACATTAAATAAATACAAAACTATTTTATTTTCGTCCCTAAATGTAATTAAAATGTTCCTACATATTTATTTCAGCGATTACGATCCACAATTCTCAACAATACTGCTGCTCGCTCTTCATCTCATTGAAAATTTAGATTTTTGAAGATGCAGCGGTTGAAACCATCTTAGTGTTCGAATTTGAAAATGCCAATGGCGGTTTCGAAACGGAAAATAATTACCTATTGCCGTTGATTACCGTTGATTATTGACAATCTGATTCGGATTATTTCTAAGCCTTTGAACGGTTGAACATTGACGAAACCAGCGGGGAAACACCGCTAGAATCATCGAAACTCGGGGAACAGTGATCGACTGCTGATGTTATGAAAACGAACGTGATGCGACAGCTTACGATTATTTGCGCAAAAACAATTATTGCGTCGAATTTTACAATCTGTTTTTATATTTTTATAATTTTTTATATTTTCTTTTATAATTTTTATCATTTTTGTATAATTTTACAACTAGAAGGGTTAAATATGATATTAACAGTAGTATACATCTTTTCATAGCTGTATCTGCTAATATACTGAATAGTATTTTTCACTGTTCCAAAAATCTTTGACGAACTCCAACTAAGCTAACCAGTTTGTTGCATACGGTTGAAGCACTTCCAAGCGCGCTGCTTTCACAAAATTCTGCGTGCTTTCTAGTAGACTTTGACTTTTTACAATTCTAGCAAAATGGCTACAAATTAAATGTACAAGCTGCTCAACACTTATTGGAAAAGATTCGCATACATGATATGCAAGTAAACGCATGCAATGGCAAATGCGGGAAGACAGCAACTTTCGTATTATCTCTCAATACGCGACAATTAATGAGTTCTGTCTCTCTAGCGTACCATTTGCGTTATGCACGTAAATGCCAGCTACGTACTTGTATAAATTTTCTGATGTACAGTCCTTAATCTGAATCAGAACTGATAAATATTTTTGTATTTGCTTTCTTGTAAATACGTATCTTGGTAAGATATATAAATTTTTAGTTTGTGATACGTTTGTGCTTTCGACAATTAGCACCGTAAAGAACTCGTTTTTATCGAGTCTTATTACAGTAGAAATGTTCAAACTTTTGAAAGTCATATGTTTAACACACTATATGGGTGTGTGGTAATGTCATTTGTGTCAAATAGACCACGGAGAAGAAAGTGCACATATATCGGTACAAAAATCATTGTGCCCGATGAATAAAGAGATCAACTACGAAGCATAGAAACAGGGACCTTATTATTTGAACAATGAAATAAAAAATGAAACTAACTGCAAAAAACATTTTGTACAATTTGGTATTTGCTCTAAACAATTTTGATTTGCAATTTTGATTTGGTAACTCGGAAATCCCCTAACGTAAAACAAATGTCCTAAATTTTTAAAATTATTTTAATAAAATTTAAATCAAATACTTGTCTGTTTCTTAATTCCACAACGAATATATGAAAACTATGTATAATTTTCATATATCTATAAAAATATTTCGACATATTTTCAGCCATAATAAAGATAGTAATATCTACCACAACGCTACTAGCAATAATGTTGCTAATATTATGGATTTGAAAGAAATCACAAACAGGCGACATAATTGTGAAATTCAGTGCTAATATGTATTACGGAATGCTAACATTATTTTCATGTTATTAGCTCATTATTTTACCTAAAATACAAACCTTCCAATGTCTCTTTATATCTATTCTCGGATCATTTCTCATTTTGTTGACTAGACGTTTGGCCATAAATGGCATATCTCTGGACATTGCACCAATCTCAGTGTAACAGGTGAAATTCGAGCAGCTATATGATAAACCAAAATTCCGAGCGCCTTATCACGTGTGACCGTCCGGTCAGCATCCGTTCTCAGCCGCCTGGGTGGCATTCGGTCACTCTAGCCCTTCTCCGAAATATATGATAAGTACGACCAAAGACTTCTCCCACTCCAACGAATAAAAGAATATAAATGCTCCCTTCAAAATCATCCAGCCAGTCTAAAAAAAATTCTTAACTGACTCAAGTACCAAAACTGTATCATCGCGAACCGAAAATAATACTGTACAAATTGAGAAAAAAAATAAAGAACTCGATTTCCTGTTCGGAAATTGACAAGTTTTTTGTTTTATCATAATTTTTACGTGACATCAGCGACGTTCAACTGCGAAGCTGATCGAGTAGTCGGAGAATCTCCAAGTGCATAACCCATTAATTTGGGGTTAAATTCCTATTTATAAAACGAGCCGACTATGAAAGCGTTATTCTCTTTTATGATTAACGAATCATACAAAGTAATAAATATATTAATGATTATGTAATTTATGTACGTGGTCAATTTTGGAGTAAAGAATTTGAGTAACGTACTTTAAAAATATTGGGATGCGTCAAGTATGTTCGCCAAGTATCGTGGTACAAGATGTAACATCATATATGTGTACTTTCCGTATTATTTTCATAATGGACATATATATGCTTCATAAATTTTCAATACGAAGTAATGCATCGATGATAATTGAAAATAGAAATATTTTGAGCGTTCAATTATATTTCTATTATATTATATTTCTATTATAATTATATATATATATATAATATTGCCCGTGACGACAATAAAATTGACAGTATTTAGACAGTGGTGACAGTGTTTAGGCCATAAATGGAAATGGCAATTGCAAATGATGTTTCTTATACGTAATTCCTCCAATTGTCGATGCTGGATACCTCATACCACACGACGAATGTAAAAATTCTTGAATTCACGTGCATAGTATATATTTTAATAGAAGCATATGAGCGGAGTAGTTCGCGATAGACATCTGTGCTTTTCTGCAAGTAGAATATTCTACAACTATACCTTTTTTTTTATACGTGGGAAAATCCTCATTTCGAATTACTGCCGGGGCACTCCTGCGTGTTCTCCTGTCTGAGGAAGTCGTTTCTTGGTTAGTTCGGGCATTGGAAGGGACCAGCCCTCTCAACGCTATGCCCTGGTACGTCGGGCAAGTCTGAGGAGGTCCAAATGCTCCTCGGCGTGTCGGCCTCTATGACCACCTAGGACGCAGGATCGGGCTTTCGCGCTCTTGATCCTCCGCTATAAGATGCGTCGCGTCTCTCTATATGTCTTGTAGCAGTGGGAGATTTCTTCCTCGTCATGAGGCCGCCGGCTGCGGGCTCTCTGGAACCGCCTGCGAGCCCGAATGGCACAGAGCGCGGCATTGACGGATCACATGCCGCGTTCATGTCTCGGTGAAGGTTCTCCGTCTCCTCGTCCACGCTTGTCTCCTCTGTACAGGCATCCCAGTTCCTAGCCGTAACAATGGCTACTGCCTGGAGCATCTCGTTGTTTCTACCCTTGAGGCGCCTTCTTGGTGGCGGGAGAGAGTGTGCCATTCCCCTGATGCCGCAGGCCTTTCTCGCCGGCATTGTCTCTGTCCTGATATCCATGAATATATACAGGTAGACTGAGAGTCTCAACCCCCACAGCTACTCTCCAGCCAGAGACCCGTCAGAAGGCATTCGGGGGTATCCCATGTAATATCGACGACGGAACATCTTCCCCACGCCACTCATGTGCTGGTCGAGCCTCTGTTGAGTAAGAGGAGCCCGAGGCCCGCAGCCCAGTCTGACATTCTACAACTATAACTAGCAACAAGATATACCCATTTCCAGTACAGAAACAAGGAATAGAATAATGAGTTGCAGTTGAGAATAAGTTCAGTGTACGCCATTGAATACTCGGTAATTATCTCCGCTGTCTTTCCCCTTGACGTATCAAGGCTTTGGTCGAGTAATGCAATTTAATCAGGACTCAAATATCAATGAGGCAATAATAAAGCAACAAGAAGTTTTTTACTCTTTAAATTACTTTAAAATTAAATTAGCGGTCACTGCATATTAAAATATTCACATACATACAACTGAAATGAAAAATAGAGATACAAGAAAACAACAAAAAACTTGCTTGATCTTATACTCGAAGGATTGCGTAAGGTATCGTTCGATCACATTTAAAAGCGCCTCAAGAATACTTAATATGTATGTAGTTTTTCTACGGATATCCGGGGACAGGACAATTATGATGTACGTATGAAATTTGCATAAACATTCTTTATGTGTGCTATTACTTATTAATTAATTACAGAAGCAATAAATTAGAGGAGACATTTATTATTTCTACTGTAAAATTCCACGAGGCGGTTTTCCATGTGCTGTTATGGATTTTAATGAGTAAGCAGGTTTAATGTCTAATCTATGATTTTTCTTTGAAAACGTCGCGCAGTACAGTTTACATTTCCGAATCATCTTCTCTACGTCTTGTACGAGGTAAGCTGCTGTCGTACTTTCATTCATGTAAGCGGGTTACCTCGCGCACGGGGATATTTCAGCTAATTTCTATTTGTCGATATTTTATTCTTGATCTTTAGTTAATTTGAGCTTCAAGAATCACACCTTAAATTTTTTCACACCTATAGTCGAGCCAGGATATCAAACAACGGCGAAACATACGTTATAAACAGAACTGTAGATATAACAAACCCAAACCAACCAACAAACGAAGATCACGATTGCTCAGTTATAAAGGAAACAGAAATGGAAACTACACAAATGAATGACGAGAGGAATAACATCAACATCGATCTACTACACCAGAATGAAAGGTGGAAGGTTGTAACTCCCAGAAAAAAAGAAAAATAACAACAAACACAAATGATAAGAGGGCTGTAGAAACAGAAAGGCAACAATGGCTCCAAGAAATTCTTCTCCAAAACTCCTTCAGCGCACTGCCACAAGAGAAGGAACCAGACCCAACTGAAAAATCAAAAACACACAACGCGAAACCACCACCAATCTACATAGATGCCCAGATAATAGACCCCCTCATCGAACTGTTAAACATCACGGCAGGCAAAGAAAATTATAGCATTAAACAACTAAAACTGGACCGGGTAAAAGTGCTAACCAACACCCCAGAAACCCGGCGCGCACTTAAAAAAAAGAAAAGAAAAAAAATTTTTTTTTTACGTGGAGGAAATCTTCATAGACACCTCACCGCCCCCTATGGGACGACCACCAGAACGCAGGACGGCATAAGGTAGTGCCGGAGATTCTTACCGGCTGAAATCTCCACGGGCGGGACGGTAAGACCAGTACACGAGTTTCGTCGGCCCTGGGCCCTGAAGATGCTTTACCAAGCAGCATCTCTATACCAAGCACTCGCAGAAAGTACACGACAGACACAACACACACACAACACACACACACAAAAGTGGAGGCATGCTTGTGCCTGTCGTATATTACTTTCAAGAGAGATTTTGGGTTTTCCATCCTTTACAAATAATATGTCCCAGAGCGAGGGATTCGAACTCGCGACGACGCGTCGTCTTCACTCTCGGGTCTTAACAAGCGTAGCTGGCTGCTTTTTTTATTTTAAATCGTTTATTTTGCCAAGATTTGTGTTTTTTTGCTACATTTTTGAAATTCACAATAAACAATGAATTTGAGTAAAGTGTGTTAGGAAAAAGTACCGATACGCGACGGTACGACGTAGCCATGCTATATTATGTGTCGTGGTTTTACGGTTTTTGTGTTTATTTTTGCTTTTTGGAATTAAGGGGAGTGGAGCTTTTGTGTATTGTTGTTCGTTTTGTATTTTTGTCCTGAAACTTGGCCGCAAAACAGGACTCTTGCGTACCTGGCTGCTCAGCCGAGAAATTGAACGCTACCACAGTTTCAAGTCATAATAAAATAAAAACGAAACTTTCTACAAACAGGAAAGGGTAGCCATGGGTCAGAACCTTGGTTTTGATAAAACTTTGCAGGTTTATAAAATAACGTAAAATGTTAGACTCGTATCCTTTTTAGATGTGGCAGCTCAAGTTTAAAAGGTGAAATCACTCTCTAAAGTTCAAGCGCTAAGAGGTTCTTTCAGAAATAGTTAAACACAGATAAAAATTTGTTAATACAAATTTTATGATTTCCAGTGTATTGCAAGTAACCGCTCCTGTTAATCGCAAGTATTCAAGACTGTTTGAAGGAATTACGTTAGTCATGTTCATTTGAAAAATTATTGACAAAAAAAAAATTGCATTGTTATTATCAATGCTACGAAATATATATATTGGTTCTAATTAATGTAAATATCTTATTTATATTCCGATATTTTATTTTGTATTTATTACGCATACAACCAAAATTAGCGTCGCCAACGATCAACGGTGCAAGCACTTTCATTGATGATTTGATATTAGTAGTAGCCGTCGATGATATCGTTCGACAATGTTTATTGGAACTAATACGGATTACGATTTTTATTACTGATTACTATAAACCATACCATTATATATGCATATTTTATATATCGCATTTTTAAACCTATTACGTGCGAAGTCCAATGTTGTGGAACATGAAGAACGAAGTGGACCATGTGGCGCGGGTCTGCATTCTGCCCGCAATAATACAAATGTTTAACTAAAAATTTGGCGAACTGGTCAACTATGAGGTGGGCCCTAAGCAGTCATGCATGCAATAGATTGAGTTTGCGCCTTTGCATTAACATTAACACAATTTGCTATGGACGTAACGTCATGAACGTAAAAATCGCAAATATAAGGCACTTGTTATCGATGCAGGCACATAATTCCATTCTTGATTAAAAATGGAATCCTTCAAATTATCGCATGCAGTCTATCGCGAACCCTAATCCTGATATTTGTTGATTGAGGATGTTACTGCATTCATTATATGGTACAAAAGCGTAGTTGCAACTTAGGTAGCATTCGATGGCAAAATTTTAGCCGAAATATTTGACCACGGCTATTTGGAGTGTTTGAACTCGACAAATTTTTTAAAATTATAAGTTTTGTCTGGTATTCGCCGATGATCGATTTAAAATATGTTATGCATACACTTTAGCGAGTATGCATGAGTAAAGGCGATAATTAATCCGTTATTCTTTAGGACCACGTGGCCGATTTAATTTTTGATATGAACTAAAATGCCGTAATAGTAAGTTCTGGATCACCAAGTTTTTCACTTAGGTGCTGAGAAAACATTGTGAACAAAGCCAATTTAAGAATTATTGAAACGAACATTTTTGTCTCACAAACGGAGTAATTTTCGACCCATGGTTCTTTTGAGACTTATTTCCTCGTTGAGGAAAATCGGTCGAAATATCCCTGTGCTTGATTCGATTTCCTTACACGAACGGAACTATGTCAGCTTGAGTAACATAGCGCAGAAGGAATCCAAATGAGCGATGCATTGTTAGTAGCTTCCAAGCTGTAGAGAAGAAGATTATGGGATTCGCAGACGGAAATCATCCTGCGAGACGTTTTCTAAGAAAAATTAATGATTGAACATTAAACCTGCATACGCATTAAAATCCGTAACGTCATATCGTAAACTGCTCCAGGGTGTTTCAGAACAGATAAGATTAGTATTTCCACTGAACCTTCCCCTTCATAAATAATTAATAAACAAATATACGTGTAAACAATTTTTTTGCAAGTTTTCACATCGTAGGAAACTTACACACGCACTGCGGTGGCTGGACTGTTGCCAGATAAATAGTAACAAAAATAGCAATATCCACAGAAAAACCACGTACGAATTATAAATTTATGAGCTGTTAATAAACGTGGAAATATCTGTTTCGTATGAATCACACACAATTTCCGTACAAATCACTCATCACTGTGTATTGCGATATTCACATACATACACATGAAATGAAAACCTATATCCTATTTAAATTTAGCTTAGACAAAAACCTACCTACTACTTATTATGTGAAATAATATTTTATTCAGCTCTGAATGTCACGTCTGGTCACTATTTCGTCGATAGTATCATATATTTTAAAGCCGACTGCTCAAAAAACTACAAGGTTTTTGAGCAAACAACTTGAGAACCAAATTGACCATTTAGAGGAAATGAAGAATTCATAGAGAAGTTTTATTTTAGATGTATCTTATTTTACAATATATTTATTATGTATCATCATTGTTTATTGTTCAGTAGACTTTTCAGTGATAAATTATTATTGTCAACGAATAACTATCTCGTAACTTTTGGTTGGTGGAGGATGATAGAGGATTTTGTCATTTTAATGTTACTCCTATAATGGAAAATTTCGTCGATAGTATCATATATTTTAAAGCCGACTGCTCAAAGAACTACAAGGTTTTTGAGCAAACAACTTGAGAACCAAAGTGACCATTTAGAGGAAATGAAGAATTCATAGAGAAGTTTTGTTTTAGATCTAATGTTATTTTACAATATATTTGTTTTGTATCATCATTGTTTATTGTTCAGTAGACTTTACAGTGATAAATTATTATTGTTAAGGAATAACTATTTCGTAACTTTTGGTTGGTGGAGGATGATAAAGAATTTTGTCATTTTAATGTTACCCCTATATTGGAAAAATATTCAGATGAATTGCTTACATCTCTGAAATCATGTGCGTAGAAATACCTGCATTCTTTTTAAAATTTTATAGAAAAAATGAACAATGTCATAAATGGATTTATTTTGAAAGAAGACGAATGAAAAGACAAAATGAAAAGGATGACGAATCCCTTCTTCATAAAATTGTTTTTATATTCCTCTGGTTTAAACAGACAAAATAACGTTCAAATAGTCAGTACACGATACAACATATTATCAGTAGTAAGATCATTATACCGAACATTTTAGTGATCTGTTGTATCCAGTACAACCTGAAATAGCCGAAAATATATGTATTTATATTAGTTCCTATTTTTTTGTACGAAGATACTTTTATACGCACCTTGATAATCGTTCTCGGGCTGTTGACTTAAACTCTTGCTTTAAAATAAATGTCCTAATTCCCATCAGGTAAGTTGCAACATACTTGTGCCAATTCATATCCCGTAAATCTAGTGTAACCATATCGCTGTCATTCAACATTTTCACCTTCTGCGCCAAGTCGGCACAGTTATCCCTTTGAAAGCTCCATTCATTCATAGTAAAATATGACACCGATGTGAACAGCTTGTTGCCATGTTTTAAAAGTTTTATCATTCTGAAATATCGTTTTTAATTATTATTGTAGATGAACACAAAGATTGTTCCTGAAAGATTGTTCGAGGATCGATAGAATACTCACATTGGCTTACTACCTCGCAGTCTTAAAAATGTATCTATGACGAACGCAGGTAAAAGATACGGAATTACACTCAGAATGTTGAAAATATATTTATTAGCTATCATTGGACAACCCGGGTACCATAGCGTATCGTGCATTGGCATTTCTCTGCTATACTTCAACACGAGCTGTTGCAACTGTCCCCACCTTGTCAATTGAAACATTTACATTATTATAATTATTGCAAATATACTGAAAGCACAGTTTACTGTGATCCGAGTATCTCGGGAAATATTATGGAATTTAGATAAAATATTATGTTATATCACTACTTTTCTAAATTGAAGTATGGAGAACAAAAGTGAACTTTGGTATTCTACGTTTATGTGCGAATTGTTCATATTACTTAAATAAACTGAGTTTCTTGGAATACTATAACAATCAAAGTACATAAGATGAAAAATATTCGTAATAAATATTACGTAAAAGGGAATGCGTTACTCGTGCAGTTGTATACTTTAACTTCATGATCACGATGCAGCGTGACATGCCATGCAGTACATATTATCGTGTCGACTACGAAATCGACAGGCACTAGATCCAATCTTGCATCTCTCCTACCTCGTGTCGCTGTTGCACATCCTTTGCCGAGTAGCAGGATGGTACCTGGTAACATTAAATTGGTTTAGAAATTATGTGTGATTTTCAAATAGCAGAAACGTAGCACTGAATAGATTGGAAATAATTTTCATTATTGTGAACAACAACAAGCTTGAACAATAATAATGATGATCTAGTGGATATCCATAGCTTCCCATAAACCAACAGATTAACTCCACTATTCAATTATCATTGAAACTGATTTCTGAAAAACCTGTTAGTGCAGAAATATTCTCCAGCCAACCAGGACATGGTTCTTCCATAGAGGCACCAATTATGCTTGGCCGAACTATCGCAACCGGCAGATCTTTGCACTTGTTTGCTACAATCTGTTCTGCTAAATTCTTACTGAATGTGTATGTGTTTGGATAAGTTTTTAAAATCCCTTTTTCTATTTGGTTGATCGACGTTTTGTCGAATTTGTCACACATTTCGATCACCTCTGAAGGTTTCGAGCTCGTGCTGCAATGTCAATAATAAGTGAACTAATTCTTCACGATATAACTATAAATGTAATATTTTTAGACCACGAAACAGTGTCCGCATATAACTTATCCTTACGTATAAACTTTTTCCTCGACCTCATGTAGGTGCGCATTACTGTAAGCTGTACTAACGTGGACGAGGCTAATTGGATTCTTTAGTTCTTTCCAAAGTTCGATGATACGCGCAGTACCTTTCGTGTTTACATTAACAGCCACGTGTAACGGCTCGTTGAATCTCACAGTGGCCGCGGCGTGAAACACTATGTTTACCTTCTCTAGCAACAGACTTCTATCTTCTTGCGAAAGACCTAAATCCGGCAGACTCACGTCACCTTTCACGGGATAAACTCTGCTGAAAAGTGAGGGGTTCTTTGCTTTAATGCCATCATAAATCTGAAAACGATAATTCCAGTAATGGGAGTTAATCAATTTTACCCCTGACAGGATTTAACATTGAAAGAAACAAGAATATATTTACGAACGGGATTATCTATGAGCTTCTTAAATCGTTGTTCTATCTTTTCGTCCGTTTTTAGTCGAATTAGTATTGGTACGATAAATAATGTAGTTAACCGTCTGGACAGAGTCTTGTCATAAGCAAGAGGATCCAGTCGGATCGTGACACATGTGGCCAGTGCAGTTTTAGGGGTGGCAAGCCCCTCATTGCGAGCTTCACTCAGTAATAATCGTAATGTCTTTCGGGATGCCCATCATTCTGTCTTTCTCTTTGCTCTCATGATCTGGCCTGACACACTAGACCCCCAATTTTTGGATGGAATTTTTCTATGACGAAAATTTTTCGTGGGAAACACGAACAAGATCCATTCTATTCTCCAGAAATAATCCTCCTGCATATAAACTTTTATTTTGTTCTCTTAAAGAATTTGTCCTTTAATCAAAAATTTTAATTAACCGAAAATTTTGCCTTGCGAGAGATCTTTAAGTTCTTCGATTAATTAAAATTTCTAAGTCCTGATTTTTAAAACATGAAGAGTTTTGGAAACCTTGTCGAACATGGTTACTCAAAACCAAAAGAGAAATATTTTACATGCTGAGATTTCTTATCATTCTTCGTTTAGTCTAGATTTCTATCACGTAAAATATATAATAAAACGTTTCGGCAACATTATTGCCCAAACACAGTCTTTTGATAGCAATTGGACATTTTTACATACAGAACCCTCTTCGTGTAATCTCTATCTCTTGGTTCTTAAAGCATATAAATTTTCAAAAACTTCGTCAAACACAGTCATCCAAGATGAATTGAAAAGTTTTACATATCGAGGTTTCTTAACGGCGTGTCAGAGAAAACGTTTACCCTCTTTCCTTGCCGTATTTGCTATCGACAGTTCGCATCCCTGTCGAAAGTTGAAGACCAGCCCATGCAAGGGAGCATCCCTTGGTGGTCGTAGGTGAGTGGGCGATGGTGTTGGGACACTTAGCACTTAGGTGTCTCGCGGCTGATGGAGCGATGCTCCTTCAGGAGCAGTAGGTTCTTCCAAGAGTGGAAGGAAGCTAGAGGAACAGGCGAAGGAGTGTTCCAGTCGGGAGCTTGGGTTTTGTATCGTCTCCATGGTAACTCTCCTAATGTCTTATCAAATTATCACCTTGTCCTCCCCCACGCTCCTCCTCCGCCACCTTGTCGCTCTAACTGTCGTTCGCCTCCCTCTCATTTACCCTCATTTCGGTGAAACAATTGAAGAAGGACTCGTCGAAAGAGGATACAAAGCGATGATCACTTCCTATTGGTTTCTAACAACCTATGGGACCGCTGTTTACGTGCGGGTCACCTTCACGCACTACATCCTCGAGGGTCGCCACGGAACATTTAATTCATTATTCAAAGGGATGAAAAATTCAAGGGAGGTCGAAAGAGCTGCTGGTCGACGCAATTTTCTTTGCCGTCTACGTTTCCCTCTTTTACCTATAATTGTTTCATCATCGTATCTTTTTCGAGAGATTTGCCAATATAAGATTATTCTAAAATTATTCCAAAATTATAACATATCTCCTTTTGCTTCTAATATAAAATTATTCTACAGTCGTCAATTAATTTTTAACCCTTAAGAGTCGTATATCTATTTTCAGCCACTGCAACAGACAACAATTCTCATTGTTTATCATACTAACAATGTGAATATTAATAAAACTTTACAAGTTGGTTCAATTAGATTCCGTCTTAAAATATTCTATAGAAAATACTCCAAAATAAATGGAGGAAAAAATAGCGAAAGATGTGTACTACGAAATCGACAGTTGTGATAATAAATTTCATTCTAACTTTTTGAACATTTTCTTTCCCCCATTGAGTTATCAATGTTCGTGGAATGAAAATGAACTCTGACCAGTATCCATATCTGTGCGAAGTACGATCACCAGGAGTTAAATTCTCTTCTTACACTTTACAAAACCAACAATTCCACTATTAACTAGTTTGATTAAAATCTTAGAACGTCGTCCATATCCTACTCCCATATTCAATCCGTAAAACGAAATCCCTCACTGGCATGACCTCGAGGTGGCGTGCATACGTGCGTCAAGCAGTAAACCGAGGGTGTTCTGGAACTCCGCTGCTAATGATAATCAGTCCTCTCTTTCCAGTAGCCCCTTGTCCCCCTCTGTATTCTGTTCGTCGTGAGCACGGGCCATGTACAATAAGGGTGCGACACCGTCGGATTCCCAGGGGACCGGCATGGCGTAACGTAAAATCATTATTAGGTAGGTAGGTAGGTAGGTAGGTGGTTGCTAGTGCACACAAGGGGCGGCGAGAGAAACGCGGAGGCTTGTTGGAGCGCGAACAGCGAGGCGAGGGGGCTGAAACAGCGCTTACAGGGCTGGGAAGTGCGGGAATAAGAGCTCTGCAAATATTGTTCGTGCGCGAGCCAGCAGCCGGAATAGCTAGCGAGGGGTCGAGCGCGCGTTACTCCGCGTTACCTTCGCTGTTAGCTGCGCCTATCGGCTGCATCCTGGCCTACCAGTCAAGTGCGCGTGGTCCCGGGGTGGCTGCAAAAGGTCGCTTGAATGGTACTGACGAATCGGTGACAGACCGACAAGTGGCCATACACACTACCGCTTCCGATGAGAAAACATTCAACTTATCTATTTCTGATGATCCTTCGTGGCCCCGGGAAAATATTTCTCTTTGAAGTTCGCGCCAATGTGAGCGTTCGAGTAGTGTGGACCGACCTGATGATTTGGGAAAACTAAGAGACTCGTTGATAAGTTTCGTTAGCCGGTGATAGGATGAAGAATCAACTCGATTCCCCAATTTGATAGCGGTAGGTGATGATATTGTCTTATAGGTTTTATTTCTTTAGCGTATCATATCGTTTAGAAGTGTCTGAATACGAATATGAATATGAAGTGTTCTGATGGATTTTCGGTAACAATATAGAAAGTTCATCAAATTAACTGTCTAAAGCAATAGTAGTTTAACGAGAATCAGCAATATTATCTTCTTTATGGAATTAATACATTTATATATTAAAAAAACATAGGGATTATATGCTTTTACATATAAACACTGAAATAATGAGAATGTCTTTTTGCCAGTTCTTACATTCTTTAACAGATTCATAAATCAAAATGTTAAATAATTAAAAGATCAATGTTTCAAAGGACCAAACAGATTTACAAGTTTTGATAATTATAAATGCTAAAAATTTCATTTTTCTAATGTACGCTTGTATGGTATTTCAAGTTGTAGCTCCGTAATATGCCACGAATTCTAACAGAGAGCATCAGAGAACTTAAATTGGTTGCCCTTACATTGAGAAACACGCTCCGGAGAAACTTCAGTAGTTCGTGCGATCAGTTACATGAATGTGTAGCTTGCGAGCAGGGTTTCTGATTACGGGAAAATATTATCGATCAAATTTCGTGTCTTCCTAGCATCAGGATCATCAAGTTGCAGGGTGCATGCGCGCTTAAATACACATGCTTGTCACTACGATCGAACTTGCAACAGTGACCTCGGTGTTTTCACAATAAACACAACCCGTCCACCGACGGTGCGAAGTCGACATAGGGATGAAGATTGGTGAGGGCTACCATACAGTCTATACAATTTTCGATCTCATCACATATTCTACCCTATATATAAGTTCGATGTTTACGGTCCCTGAGATGCTGTGCACTTTAGTTGCAAAGCGGTGGCTTTCGTTTTTAGAGGTTCAATCACGCTCGTCGTAAATCGTCATTGATTTCCTCGTTCCTGATTTCCTTGGACGTTCGTACTACGTTCCAGCGTTATATCTCGATCAACTCAGGAGTCGATTTCGATCGAACCGTTCCTCGATATTCGGTGCAACATGTCGCAAATAAAAGAAAACGATCCTTCCTCATCTTTCGCCCTGTCTTTGTCTTTATGGCTCGTTAACGACGACCAAGTATCCCCTCCGTCGACAAAATAATAGTTCACGTGTGACACGAATCGTGTTCCCGCTGGTCCTTGCATTCTTTTTAAATTAGTCCTACTTGTGTTCAAAGAGTACCTTCTAAGTAGCCAGAGTTAATAGATTGTTTTTTGTCTAACAGAAATCAGTTTTGCTATAAAACTGCTATAAAACATTATTTCAGATAAGAAATTGTAAAAATTGATTGCACGACGGAGATCTATGACCTACAATTTGTCACTGGTCGAATCTCTTATTGTATAAATTACTGTAGAAGAAGAAGTTTTGCTTTGGAAAATCCAAATTCATAATTCATTCGTAATACTGTACTTTATACAATGATTAATTCTTCAATATTAAAAAAATTGACGTGAACGTAACGAATGTAAGATGAAAGATCTGTCACCAAAGATAGTTTTCCAGCTTCAAACTGCAAGGGGAGAACCATCTTTAGACAGGGGTGTAAATAGATAGAACCTTAGTGTTCGTTAGACTGCGCGGCGTTATATTTAATGTCACGCCGGTGAGGCGGCATAAGCAACCGATACTGCATTAAACATGCAAATTCGCCGGTATAACGTTCCACGGTTCCAAGGCATTATCCATATAGCGGAGAGTGGCGCCTAGTGTTCATAGTGAAGCGGCATGATTAAATTTCCAGGGATATCGACATGCCAAAAGCACGTCAGCCCCTTCCACCTGCCTCGCCATATCACGCCACTCATCCCTCTGTATCCTACTTTTTCGCTTCTCCACCTATCCGCGTAACCGGCAGTTCGAACCAACCCCAGCCTCGGGAGTTGAAATTAACTGCGCCCAGAATGCCAGCGTTGCATTCACGCTTTCATATGTATCTTATCCTTCCCTTGATACAGGTTAACTACAAATAGAGAATCGAAATCTTTTTTTGTATTTTAATCTCTTTGGATATAATAATATATTCCTAGCATAAAGTCTTGAGCAGTAATTTGTATTTAAGTATTTAAGTATTTGAGCAATAAAATGTATCCGCTACAAGAGTAATAAGGAATTAGAGGAGAATAAAAGAAATAAGGTCAAGCGACATTTGTGTCATTTTTAGTTTTTAATTCTAAATAAGAACATAGTTACAGAAGTGTCTTATATACTTAAATAATCGTCTCTGCCTACTTTTCTAAAGTAATGCTAAAAAGGAACTCGTTATTAATCTCGTAAAAATTCACAAAATTAACTGCTAGAACACCTTAAGTACTCTAAAATATTCTAAAGGACTTGCTCACTGTAATAAAGCGAAAAATACATTTACTATCCGTAATATACTAATATACCATCTAATTATATATCTACATACATATATACTAATATACTAATGAAAACCTATTTGAATTATCCATATGTATGTAATATTGCTCATTCGAAACATTTTTTCTTCACTTTTTTCAACAGTGTCATGTTTATTTATTTTATGCATTGTGAATGGCTCAATTTCTTGGAACAATTCAAGTTTACACGTAATTCGCCTACAGTCGATAAGAGATTTATTATTAGCGGTTTCCCTGGCAGAGCAATCTCAATAGGCGGATAAGAGGAAATCGTCTCAGTCACAAATGTCAATTAAGGTGCGCGCACACGGAAAGCGGGCCGGCGAAGGGCCTTCGCGCGCAGATCGGATTTGTCACGATTCCTAATGTTGATCGACGCTGTAATAATTTAATAGCCGTACATCCTCCGTGATCGTCCGGGAGAGAGGATTATTACGGTATCCCTACGGAGGATCCCTGCGGTATACTGAAAGCACAAGGAGCTAACAGACTTAGCTCGGATATCGTGTTTTTTCCTTGCTTTGCTTCGAATCCGGCTTTCTCCCTTCTTGAATTATCGCGACCAAGTACTGGCAATCAGAAACGCATCTGCATTATAACGGACCATTATTACACGTGCACTATTCAAATTAATTTTACTCGCGGTTCTCTTTTATGTCAGTCGAAAGATTAACACGAAATTACAGCTTCTAGTCATCAAATTAGAACGATTCAAAAATTATTTTAGTATAATTGATATACATGTATTCTTCTCTCCCCCCTCTCTCTCTCTCTAAATAGCAGAGATTGTTAATTGATGAGATGTTATATAAAGGTGTACCAAAAATCGTGGTGCAACTGATCAATCGATGATTCTACATGCAAAAATAAATCGAGAGAAAAGAATATAATTTTTTTACGTAAGGCTTGGCTTTGGAGTTTGAAACGCATTAATTATAAATTTATATTCATCCCGATATGATTTATATGCATAGCTGATTCCAGTAAACTTTACATATTGCTAATACAAGTTGAGTAAATTGTTTAGGTATGAAAATATTGAGATATCTTTTAATGAAAGAAATTCCCCATTTTTATGAGACTATATAGCTAGAAAAGTAAAATTTTTCCATATCTTCATTCGATGTCCAAAAGCTGTCGAATTATTTGATCTTTGAATTTTTCTCCTAAAGATGATTACAATATTTCTTAATTAACTCCAATAACTCGTTAAACAACATCTTTCACTGGAAATATCGATGCAGCAGAAACATTTTATCCATCCATCTTCGAAAATTAAAACGCTTTCGATGTCGTTGAAGCAACGATATTTTTCATTCCTAGAAACCGGGCCGGTCGACGATTTTTTCGTGTTTACCATGCATTTCGTCGTCAAGCCGAATATCAGTACTGTGCAAAACATTTCCAGCTGCAGCCTGACCGCTGCAAATTCCCAGGGCTGTGCTCTTGTCATTGGTGGGCCTGCATCCACTCACCAACGCGGCCATCCTGTATACGTATAAGCAAGTGAAAACGATGTAGCCTGGACGGTTACGTGGCGGCATGTAAAACACAAACACACATATACTCTTGTACTCATTGATGTAGTTGCGTCGACAACGCGTTCGTATCGTGTTGGCGTTTTAGCTGGTCACTTCATCTGGTCTGCCATAGAGTACTCGTGTACGCGTGAAATAGTAAATACAAGCGAGTTGTTGGATCCGACTGACCCCTGGGACTGCTATCACTCGTTGACTAAACGCTGCTGGATGGATGAAGCTATAGAATCGTTTAAGGATAAGAACTTTTATAAATATTGAGGGTGGTTTTTTTGGTTAGTTGATGGAAATGAAGGTTAATAGTTACTGATTTTATAATTTGGGGTAATAAATGGGATGAGTATGGATTTATGACGAATTTTTAATATAATCTTTGTGTATTTATTATTTGCTACAAGGTGATAATGAATAAATATTTTAGTTTCGATTATAATGTATGGGATTATCAGTTCATATCTTCAATAATTAATCCTGCTGCGCCCTCGAATCATTTTCTACCTAATAAAGTTTTCATGTCGTTAGAAGAATTGTTTCCGTTTCATACAAATATGAAAAAATTATCATTGATATAATTGCTTGATTTAATTTTCTATTAAAACTTTACTTCAAACAATAAAATTTTTGTATTTGTTGGAATGAGAAAAATTCAAACATTGTAGCAGGATTAATATTAATATTACGAGTCAATAGCCTTAGAATCTGTTTTTATTATCCAAGATTTGGAATCTTCGAACACTTGAGAGAAACCTTTCAAATAGTCGTTTAGTTATTCAGATATTTTGATAGTTTCTAGATAGTTCCAGGAATAATTGAAGATCAATCAGTCCCAGTTAGTTTCAGTCAGTCAGTGATCAACTAAGATCAGCTGTACCAAGATACAAGTAAATTCCATGAGAGTTTAATGATTCATTATGTAATATCGTTATTTATTTCTGGCGTAGACTTTTCTCAAATCCGATCTTGATAATTGACATTCTATATAATCACAGTTTCTTCAATAATTTGATAAAATATCAAAATTTATCACAATAACTTTCCACGATGAATCCTTTGGGGATCTCAAAGATTCTCGCGAGAAATCCCATTATTCGATCGAAATAAAACATGGAAGGGGGTTCCGATTGAAAACACCTGGATTCTTTTCCCTTGTTCCTTGTGACAGAAACGGAGCTTTAGCTAGGAAAAGATTCGCTTGACATCGCTGGATAACGCTTACGCGAAGCTTTGCAGACGCGCAAGAAAATCCATGCTGCCCCCGATATGAAATATGAGATATGATACTTTCCTTCGATTTTCTTTCTCTCGTCTCTCGCAAGGATTTCAGTTAGAGGGTAGGGACGCCCCCAGAGGGTCGGAACGTGGTCCATGAAGACGAGAGGAAATCAATGCCTCAGCCAGAGTCTGGTTCACCTTCGTCTTTCTTTTCTGACCACTCCTCCGCGCCACTCGCCTCGTTTCTCTTCTTCAAATTTAAGCAGAATCATGAAAATAATTCTACAGTGAGAAATAATTCCTCTCAAATATTTAAGATATTTTAGGAACATGAAAAATTTGTCAAACCATGTGATGTAAAGATTAGTATTGTATTTTCCCTCCTATAATTTAAAGAAGATCATCTTAAAATAATTCTTCTGTATAATTTAAACGTAGACTAAAATTTGAATATTTTTCTAACATAACAAATGTTTTAAACTCTTTTATCATTTTTTATAATAGTCTTGTATTATTAGTGTATTGTTGAGAAAAAGGAATAGATTTCCTGCGTGAAGTATTGATCGACGTTACTGGAACAATATATTCTGTAGTTTCTGAAATAATGTATTATACATAATCGTTTATTTTATATCTTATTTTATTAACTCATTAGATATTTAAATGTAAACTATGTAGGATGTATATAATATGCAAAATTATACAAAATATCCTAAATGAAGTATTCTTTATAATATTTAAAGAATGAAACAAGTCTCCATCTAACTTCCATCTTCTTTACTTGGATTTTATAAAAATTTACACTCTCTTTACTAACAATCAAGCTAATTTGCTATCTGAAAATTGCAAGAAACGAAATCTCCATTACACCATTACGCACTTCAATATCCTTTGCATCTCCTATTATATTTGGTCACAAAAAACAAAATCTCTAAAATGTTTTAGTCGAATCGCCCAAAACTTCCCTCTTTCACATTCATCCTATCGACGAGTACCTCGAGAAAGAAGAAGAAATATCCCTGTTTCATGGACGCGTCGTCAAAACAAGTCCATTCAACAACGAGACGATCGAAAAGTTGGTCGTTCCGATGGCGGAAGCGATCAAACTACCGTCTTGGTTTTCCGCTCTCGAGAGTTCCTCCGGGCGAAATAGAGGGTTGAAAGATCACGAGGGATGATGTTTCTAGTGGGCACTGCTGTAAGGGCAGGCAGAAGGAACGCAGAAGTAGGGAGGGAATTAGCGAAGGAGAGAGGACCCTCGCAAGATTTCCGGGAGTTTAATATAGTTTTAAGGGCGTCGGACAACATCCCAGGGGTGTAATGGCGTCTTAAACCTCAGGGGTTCTCAGTTTCGACTTTCTTCCATACCTTTCTCCTCTTTTCTCGTTTCGAGACGTGTCTTTTAAAAAATCTAGAGCACGGAATCTCTGCTGCTCTCTCTCTCTCTCTCTCTCTCTCTCTCTCTCTCTCTCTCTCTCTCTTTCTGTAACCACGTAGTTGCATGAAGAAATGTTTGCATGTTGTTTTGTTTAGCGGTAACATAGTTTCCTATCGATGTATTCAATACTCGTGAGCTAGATGTTACGACAAACCACATACGGATTCGTAGTCGTTGGTGTGCACCAAAGGCAATGGCCAGGGGAAACATAGAATGCATTGGTGTGCATTCACGTCTAGACGAAGCTTCGGAGCCATGGTGGTGGGTGGGTTTCTCCGGGAGATGAAAACAAAAAGGACAACCTCGGTGCAAAAGCTCCGACAGTTCTTGATTTTTACGAGCACGTAAATTCCCGGAGACGTCCCTGCTCCTAGGCTTTCGTTTTCTTTCTCTTTTGACCCGTTCCTCTTTCTCTTTCGTACTACCGGAAATTCTTCCATTCGATGCTTTCCGTGGAGAACTAAATTCGCTTGAATGAATATTTGGAAGATTGAATTTTCGTGAGAATTTCTTAAAGAGTAGAATTTTTGTAGTTTAAATTATTCTTTAATTTTTTGTATATTGTATATTTATTTGTGTATTTAGCTGGCAGCGAAGTTAGGTTTGATTTTTCTCCTGTTATATTCCAAGTGTAAATATAAATGATTGGTGAGATTTTTTGAGAGGAACCGATTTATATCAAGTAGGCAACCTCGGTACGAAAGTTTTTGATTTTACAGCCGCGTAAATTCCAAACGGTATTTTCAAACTTCGTTCTCCACTTTCATTTCTCTCCGGTTTTCCAGCTTCTCACTTAACGCCGTGAAAATTCTATTCATTCTGCCGTTTCATCGGCACGGAGAACTTCATGGAATTTCATCGAGCGCCGGCTCCGGTGAATTCCACTAAAACGCCCTTGACGACTCACCCTTAACCCTGAACCTTCCCTTGAATCTCGATTTTAAATGTATCCGAATCATTGCGGTTCTTCTCCGTTTCAAAGTCCCATTATTTAATGACGTTTTCTTTCGTTAGGCAAATTTTCTAGCCTTGATTATTTTTCTGTTTCAGATATATATGTAATTATAGTTATATTTAATTTTATTTCTAATTTTATGATGTTATCTTATTTTATTGGAACAAATCTTAGAGCTTATCTTAATCTTTGCTACCTCAAATCTCTACCGCCCTATAGATTACCGCACCTTACTTTTACCCCCTTTTTTCAATCTTTCCTTATTTTGAAAAATTACGTGTCTAAGAAGATTCTCAAGAATTTGTACATCTTGCAAATTTGGATTTGTTAATCGTTTAACAAATCCCCATCGTCCCGAATATTTAATTTTCGCCATATCCTTCAATCCTAATCTCTCGCCTCAATGTAAAACATCTAGATAAATTCTAAAGAATTCCTAGCTGTTTCTCCATCTTGTGAATTTCCCATCCGAAACATAACATATCGTGAGAGTGCAGGCAAAAATCAAAACGCCTCGCAGTTTATCCGAAAAGAAATCAAGATAACGATCAGGTATAATCGCAAAGGTGATCGATGGGCCGGTCGTATCGGCAGGGCGAGATTGAAGACTCGGCTAACGAGTTGTTTATGGATCCACCCACCGCCTCACAGTGATCTTTCCAGACTGTGTGTGCTTGTTTGCGTGTGTGCATCCCGTATCTGTCGGACAAACTCGGAGTGGACGTAGCAACCAGAATAGAGGAGTCCATTAACGAGTTTGTGCTGCCCTCCGTCAGAATAGTTCGCATTGCTCGGATCCTGCACCCTCACCTTCCCCTTCAATTGTATTATCCTCTGTCTCCGTTCACGAAATTCTTCCTCCGACAGACCTTCTCTCCTTTCTTCTACCTTGCCTTTTTTTTCAACCATCCGATTGAATGTTTCGCTCCTTCCACGAAATCATTCCTCTTTCTCTTTCTGTCATTCTTTGCCAGCCTTTTTCCATTGGACGAGCTCTTGCTCGGTGAGAAACCCCCGCCGTTTGATCTCTCTTTCTCGTTCTTTCGCGATTCACTGCCGGGGTTATCCCCGGTAGTCATGGTAACACGGGGATTGGAGCCGCCCCCGGCCGCCTATCAGATCTCGTGGCTACTACGAGAGAAATGAACAACTACCCTACCCCGTTTCATCCACCGACTGTGCATGTTCTCCCACCACCATAACTTCAGACCCGGCTGCACCTCCATACATCCCCCCTCCCAATCATGTCTACTGCGATCTCTTCCCTTTGCCTCGCCGCCGGGGAGGCTGAGATTCTGGCTTGGGAGAAAATCTTAACCGGGCGTGCCCTGCATCCCTGATACCACCCCCCTCACCCAGTGGAACACCTCCACAATTTCTCCAAGAGTAGCTGCCGACCTTCCATTCCCTCGCTTGTACTACTTGTAGGCGATGGTACGCGCGCTATCGCCAAGGTACTCTCGACTAAAGGGTCAGCCTCTTCTTTCCGAATTAACGCTCTTAACCGCCAGAATGCCCAGGCAAACGTGAATAGCGTAGCTTGTCGTTGGAGAGATTTCGATCGACTTGCACTACTTGTATAAAGTTTTGGTGGGGTTAGGTTTATCTAGAGGTTCAGGGGTTTTACAGTGGCTTGTTTATGACTATAGTGGAATACTTTTCTGGTTGTTCGGATTGCAGAAATAAAATATAGGGTGAAAAACGTCTTCTTTCGGCGGTTTTATTGGAACATTATTAGGTTTAAAGAAGGCGTCGGAGGAAAAACGAAGAAATTATAATAGAATAGAGAAAAATTGTACTTGATAATAATAACATACATGCACACTAAAGTTTTTATGGTAAATATTCACTCCATGAACTTATTTCCAGAAATTGGATTCCCTTGCATAATTAGAATATTAGAAATTATCAAGATTAATAAATTTGCGTGGTAACAAATTTAATAGTAAAAAGGTAAAGTTTTATAAACAAATTTTGTAAGTTACGTGTAAAGTGATTATTCCATACGATATAAAACTAGAAATTTGTCAAAATTGCGTTACAGAAGTATATAACTTACAACTTGTCACTTATCAATTTACTCCAATTATTAATTAGTAAGTTATCAGTGAAACTACCGACGGTTAGTTAACAAAGAAAAATCTCTGTTAATTAACGTAGAAATATTATACTAATTTACCATTTGTATAAATTATTTTTCATTAACATTTTCACATTTCTGTCACAGGCGAGAAACCGCACAAGTGCCAGGTATGCGGCAAGGCGTTTTCCCAAAGCAGTAACCTGATTACGCATTCGAGGAAGCACACAGGCTTTAAACCGTTCGCCTGCGAGCTCTGTGACCGAGCTTTCCAACGAAAAGTCGATCTGACAAGGCATCGAGAGACCCAGCACGCCGATTTAAACACATCTCAACGACCGTCGATCGCATCGATCCCTGGTCAAAACTCTTTACCAAACGGCAATCCACCAATGATGCAGTGAATAATTCTCAAACGATAATCAAAAGAAAGAAACTATAAACCTTATACCCTCTGAGAGGAAGCTGGTTGAAGAATGTTAATCGAATTCTTTCCAAATGGTGCAATCGACGAAACGTCTTCAACGCGACGGATCTCATTTTTCTTCGTCGTCGAAGTTACAAGAGAACTTTATACACTAGAAGGGTGTGCATTAACTGTACATTTAACGAACTCGTGTATTTATTATTTAATAATTCGATGAACGACACGTTCCGTTTATTTTATATTTCTTCTTTCTTTTTTTTTTTTTTTTTTTTGAGTGCAATTGAGTGTGAGACTTCACTAAGAGCTGCGTTAGGACTCGCCGACTGGAATGCAACCGTACATTCCGATACGTTATTCCAGGTTGGAAACGAAGTGTGTAAAGTGATATACGCGCATAATTGTTACCAAAGCTGTACATTCCACATTACTCGCGGCTCGAGCAAGAAAGTACTATTATAGGAAGGGATTAGATCCTCGACGATATTTTTCTTAAGCGAAACACACCTTACTCGATTCGTCTACGTTGTTTTTTGAAATCGTTTCCGCAGTTTCTTCGTAGGATCGTTAGGCATTTTTAATGGATTCTATTTAAAACGAAAGATGAAATCCATCGAGAAATTTTTTGTTTTCAGCTTTGCTACACTCCGTGTTGAATCGTTCGTTAAGTATCGATGATCGTTCTCTCTACTTCTCTTATTACGTAGACATTTACGCAACGTTTATTCCGACAATTAAACGAGTTTATTTCCAATAATACAATTTATCGAATTCTACGATACTTGCAAACATTTTTTAATGTAGCGTACAATAATGATAGTAGTGTTGTAAAGACTGTAACGAGAAATTTATTTTATTCGACTGTATAACTTTATTTAAACTCGTTTGATCTTCGACAGTGAACAACGTGTAAAAAAGTACGAGCAGCGTACTGTATTTTGCATATCTTCAGCACCTATCGTTCGAGAAAGGGCATCACCCACTCCAAAGTTGCAACAGTGACCAAAAAAAGAACTTGTAAATAGCACATAGATTGTATCTTGCCTAGCCTAAGCGTATAAATATATGTCAGAGATGAAAGGACACCGCCCCCCCCCCCGTTGGAGTTACTTGGAAAACCTCAATACCGTAGCATTTATAAAATAAACCAAACACAGTCATTCGAAACTTGAGACAATGAGCTTAGGCTCGAGGCGACAACCGGTCGCCGAGCGTAGCCACGGTCACGGGATGAACGTTTCACCTAACAGAGATGTGGAGTTGCATAGCTCGCCTTAAAGAATCGGCTGTACCGATACTTGACAATGAACATCCCAACGGCCCGTAGTTCGCCATTCACAGATGGTCGCCAAATGTCGATGCATCATTCACAGTATGTTCAGGTAGCCTGAGAAACCGCTGTAAATCTTACGACGTTTCCCGACAAGAGCTCTCTCTCTAGGGCGGCTAGCATCCTTTTCTAACCGCCAACATCGAAATTAACCAATTAACAGCAACGTCTATTTCCCTCACCCTCCGTGTGGAGGCTTTTTTTGACGAATCCGATGATCTCGTGCCCTTAGGCACATCCCATCATAGTCTTCCTCGGTAGCGTCGTCGTGACGGAAAGGCATTCTCTCTCTGGCAGTCTCATTAGCCATACGTCTAGTGTGTTTGTACGATAGGTGCATAACCTACATCTTAGCAAAGAGCTAATCAAGCGATCCTTGTATCACGAGTAGTAAGTCGAGTCCGACTTAGACTTCGAAGCTAAGTATATTCGTTATCTCGTGGACCGTGAATTCGCTATATCGAACCTAGGGTCATTGCCATTAGCGTCTAGTTACCGCGGCCGCTTGTCAATCGTGTACCAACTATATCAGTGTAATAAAAGTTTGTGCAACAACAATGAACAACACCGGCGAAGACTCATTATACGCCCCTAACTCCAACCCGACATCAGAAGTGGTATTATCGGTTGTAACGATGGACCAGCTTGTGGTCATCATGAATCAATTAAGAGAGCAAAGGTGGAGTGCCGTACGAGAATGAGAACCGAGAGATAGGAGAATGCACGACGCCAGGAGAGAAGCCGACCAGCTGTATCGTCCAAGGTGTCCTGCTTCAAGTGTCGCGAGGAGGACCATATCGCACCCAACTGCCCGTTGTTGCGGAAAACAAATCGCGACTCTGATAACGAACGTCAAGTCAACTCCTGCGTGGTGGAGCCTCCAACAGGTAAATTAAGCCATCTGGGTGAGTCGTTCTCGTTTTATTTCGCTTCAGGAGCCGAATGTTCGCTAATCAGAGAGTCCATAGCCTCGAAATTTTTCGGCAAAAGAACGACCGACGTAGTAGTAATGCGAGGGATAGGAAATCACCGTATTAATTGTACGTCTCAAATTGTGTCCATAGTACGTATTAATGATTTTGCGTTGGAGATAATTTTCCATATCCTTGCTGACAGGTATCTAAATTACGACATCATGATAGGCCGCGAAATTTTAAGCCAAGGTTTTGACGTAAATATTACCCAAAATAGCCTCAGTATTTGCAGGGCAAAAGCTGTCAATGTTTGCAATATAACCACCGAAAATAAAATCGATATTAATGGAGTCGACACCGAGGTGCTCGGTGAAGATAAAGACCGATTGATCTCCATTCTCAAAGAATTTAAGAGTTCGTTTATTACGGGGTTCCCGCGTACACATGTAAATACGGGACAGTTAGAGATACGTTTGATTAATCCTAATATCACCGTACAAAGAAGCCCCTACAGACTTAGTGAGGTAGAGCGAAGCATAGTACGTGAACGAACAAGCGAATTAATTAGGGCAGAAATCATAAAGCCTAGTAACTCACCGTTCGCGAGCCCTATGTTACTCGTAGAGAAGGACGGCTCGGATAGGTTGTGCGTAGATCTCCGAGAGCTAAATAAAAATACGGTCGCGGACCGGTATCCCCTCTTATTGCGGAGCAAATCGCGAGATTGCAAAACTTCATTAGCCTCGACATGGCCAGCGGGTTCCATTAAATCCCCATTCATCCCAATTCGACAGAATATATAGCGTTTGTCACCCCTGACGGGCAATACGAGTATACAACGATGGCATTCGGATTGAAAAACGCACCGTCCGTTTTCCAGAGGGCTATTCTCAATGCCTTGGGCGATCTCGCCCACTCGTACGTCGTTGTCTACCTGGATGACGTTCTAATTATCACTGAATCGGTAGACCAAGCTCTAGAGAGACTGCACATCGTACTATGTACCCTCGTAAACGCCGGGTTCTTCAATTTTTCGAAGTGTTCCTTTCTTAAGACGTCTGTACTTTATCTCGGGTACGTAGTTCATAACGGAGAAGTTCGCCCAAACCCGGGTAAAATACGAGCCTTGAGTTCTTTACCTGCGCCAACGACCGTCGCTCAACTTAGGCAGTTCATAAGTTTAGCCTCCTATTTTCGAAAATTCGTCCCTAAATTTTCACAGGTAATGAAACCGTTGTACGCACTTACCTCCGGTAGTAAAAATCTAACTTGGACAGATTGACACGAAATCATAAGGCAAAAAATAATTTCCGCCCTGACTAACGAGCCAGTGTTAATGATATTCGATCCGAATTACCCGATAGAATTATATACTGACGCCAGTTCGGACGGATACGGGGCTATTTTAATGCACAAAATTGACGGCAAAAACCGAGTAATAGAATACTACAGTAAGAGAACGAGCCCCGCGGAATCCAGGTATCATTCATACGAACTAGAGACCCTGGCAGTTGTAAACGCCGTTAAAAATTTTCGCCACTATCTGCACGGACGGGAATTTCTCGTTGTCACTGATTGTAACTCGTTAAAAGCAGCTCGTAATAAAGTAAGTCTAAGTGACAGGGTTCATAGGTGGTGGGCTTACTTGCAAACTTTCACTTTCGACATTATGTACTGAGAAGGCAAACGAATGGCCCATGTAGATTTCTTCTCGCGTAACCCTGTGGACACCGACCGCACCCCCACCAACAAGATCGAAGAAAAGAAAATTAATCTGGCCGAAATCTCGGAAGATTGGTTACTAGCGGAACAACGTCGCGACCCCCAAATTTCTGAAATCGCCAACAAACTGCAAAACGACGAGCTCGCGGAAGACATTGCGAGTACATATGAGCTACGATCCGGTACCCTTTACCGTAAAATACAAAGGAGAGGCAAGACCCTCTGCCTGCCCATCGTACCAAGAGGGTTTAGGTGGTCCGTCATTAACCACATACACCAGTCAATTATGCACTTAGGTTGGGATAAAACGCTCGAGAAACTGTACGAGTATTACTGGTTCGAAGGGATGGCGAAATATGTTCGCAAATTCGTAGAGAACTGTCATGTTTGTCAGATTTCTAAGGCGAATTCAGGCAAAGTGCAAGTTGAATTACATCCCATACCTAAGACCAGCATACCTTGGCATACCATTCACGTAGACATAACGGGAAAGCTGAGCGGCAAGAACGACTCGAAAGAATACGTCATTGTCCTGATCGATGCCATTACCAAATTCGTATACCTACACCATACTCGTAAGATAGACTTCCTTAGCACCGTGAAGGCACTTACGTCCGCCATATTTCTATTCGGCAGTCCCTCTCGGATAATAGCGGACCAAGGGCGATGTTTTACCGGCAAAGAATTTCAAGATTTTTGTCAGGATAAACAAATTAAGCTCCACTTAATAGCAACCGGTGCTAGTAGAGCGAATGGACAGGTAGAGCGTACTATGGGTACATTAAAAAAAAACATGTTTACAACGGTAGAAACGACCGGGCGATCATGGCAAGACGCGATCGGCGAAATACAGTTAGCTTTAAATTGCACCACCAATCATGTGACTAAATCGAGTCCGCTAGAACTATTAATTGGTAAAACAGCAAGACCCTACGGGTTACTACTATCTGAAAATACCGAAGAAAAGGAAATAGATATCTCCAACGTAAGACAACAGGCCATACGAGATATAGAAGATAGCGCTAAGTATGATAAATGCTGGAACATGCCGCCCGCTTAAATCGTGTCTCAGAAATGGGGATGAGAGAACGGTGATTAACCGATTGCACCATGAACCGAGTGGAACCGAAAGCCAACCCTCGTCTTCTCTCTCTTTCCCCCTTATTATCTGTTCCTCCCATTCGCTGGTTTCATCCCCTCTCTAATAGGCATTGAGTAATAGAGAGCCTCTCATTATTAAATAGCGCGAGATGCTGTCCGTTAGCGCATTCGTTCGGTTGTTCACGTAATGACGTGATTACCGGGAGCACCGTATCGTTGGCCAGATTTATGAAGCCTGTTCATTTCTGTAAGAAATGTGGATCTTTGGTGCCGAAATAGTGTTGAAGGAACATTGAATATACACTGGGGTGTAATATTAGAATAATATTATATTTATTACAAGAAGGATTTCTCACTTATTCTTCGATTCACACTTGCACGCGTCTCCCCACTTTCTCTACACTCGACAGCTAACCGACTCTTCTGGATGCTTCTTAACAACTGCCAATCGTCCTTTGTCTCAACTCAAACCTGACGCGCTCTGACGCTTACACACACATTCACATGTACAGTGTAACTGTATCATCTTCCTAACACGCCTCCTTACATTTACACTGTACACTTTATTTACATTCCTCCTAGCTTACATTCATCCATGACCTAAACGTTTCAAATTTCTCTTTACACAGTGCCTTCGTAAAAATATCCGCAGTATTTTCGTCTGTACTTACTTTAATTATATTTATCTTACCTTCCTCTAAGCACTCGTGAACGTAGTGGTAATGAACTTCAATATGTTTAGAATTTTTTGTAAAATTTCCGTACCTTGCTATACTTATCGCTCCGGAGTTATCCTCATAAATTTTTACAGGGTTATCGTTTAGATTTACATTGAAGATTTTCATAATTTCTCTAATATACATTAATTCGCTCACCGCTTCTGACAAAGCTACATACTCTGCATACGTCGAAGCTTTTGTCACACACCTTTGTTTTTTAGACTTCCATCCAATTACATTTCCATACAATCTAATTACATATCCAGAAGTCGATTTCCTATCTAAATGATCTCCTGCCCAATCAGCATCTACATAACAATCTATTGTTTCACACCTCTCGTTCCTCTTATAATTTAAACTTAAATCTCTAGTCCGGTACAAATATTTCAATATTCGCAGAGCATATTTAAAATGTGTCTCGCTACAACAGTCTTGAAATCTACTCAGGTAATTTACACTATAACTTATATCAGGCCTGGTATTTACACTAATGTACAATAATGCGCCAATTAAATTCTTGTATCCAATGTCCTCTATTTATCTCAGCTTTTTCAATTTTTAAGTTGCTCTCCATAGGTGTACAGTACGATTTGCTATTTTGTAATTTATATTTGTCTGCTAATGATTCAATGTATTTCTTTTGGCTTAAACTCATTTCATTTTTGAAATAATCATATTCTATATTTATTCCAAAGTATTCTTTTACTTCACCTAAGTCTTTCATTTCAAATCTATCAGTTAATAACCCTTTTACACTTTGTATCTTCCTTTTATTTTTTCTACAAATTAGTACATCGTCTACATATATCAACAGATAAACAACATCTTCTCCCTTATAGTATATAAGCACAACTCTACGTTATTCTTCTTAAAACCTAATCTCGTCACATACCTATCAAAACACTCATACCAGTCTCTCGGACTTTCTTTTAACCCATAAAGCGCTTTCGATAATTTACAAACTCTATTCGTTCCGTCTGCATACCCCTCATACCCCTTTGGTTCATTTATATATACCTCCGAAGTTACTTCACCATTTAAAAAGGCAGTTTCTACATCCATTTGCTCAATGATTAATCCATTTTGACAACAATATGATAGCAATATCTTAAAGGTCTGATTACTCGCTACTGGGGAATATATGTCATCGGCTACGTTTCTTTGTTGAAATCCTCTTACCACTAATCTAGCCTTATACCTGTCATCTGATTTTCTCGTATAAACCCATTTTACATCTAATACTTCTTTGCCCTTTACCCTTTCTACCAATTTCCAAGTTTTGTTTTTATAGAGACATTCTATTTCCTTATCCATAGCCTGTTTCCAATCTTCACTATTTTCGCAACAAGTCGCCTCCTCAAATGTACGAGGGATATCTATTCTACAATAATTTGCATGAATCTCACTAGTGTTTTCCTCTTTTGGATACCTTACTGGTGTTCTCTTATTACGCGTAGATCTCCTGGGGATGTTTAAACTTTCAAAACTGTTATCATTTTTATCTTCCCTACTTTCTGACCCTTCCTTATTCATGCCGTCCCATAAATAATTATCTTTGCTGTCATCGCTATCTGCATCTGATGAATTCTCCTCAAAACCGATACATTTAGTGTCTGTCTCTATGATCTCTACATGTCTAGCTATTGTTATTTTCCCACCTAATAAAACTCTGCATCCTACTTTACTATATCCTAACAGAATTCCCATGTCTGCCTTCTTGTCCCATTTAGAAACTCTTTTTTGTTCTGGCCTTCTTACAAAAACTTTACTTCCATATAGACGTAAATTTTCAACACTTGGTTTTTTCCCGAAAAAGATTTCAAAAGGTGTCTTTCTCTCTATAGTATTTGCTGATATTCGATTCTTCAGGTATGCCGCTGTACATACTATTTCCAGCCAGTACCTTTTATGTACTTTCGCTTCAGCTAACAAGCAACGCACCATGTCCATTACCGTTCTATTATATCTTTCCGCTGTCCTGTTTAATTCATGTACGTATGTTGGTCAATTATTTATTCTGATACCTTTATCACTAGCAAATTTATAAATTCGATTATTTAAATATTCTTTACCATTATCGCATCTTAATATTTTTAACCTCTTGCCCGTTAAATTCTCGGCTTCATATATAAACTGTACGAGAGAATCAAAGACCTCATCTTTTGATTTTATACAATAAATTCTCGCTACTTTACTATAATCATCGATAAATAAAATAAAATATTTTTCTCCATTGAATCCGGTAGTTTTAAAGGGACCACACACGTTCGTATGAATAATCTCCATTATTTCCTTAGCCTTAGTTCGATTATTTTTAAAAGATAAATTATGCATTTTACTTTCTATACACACCCTACATTTCAAGAATTCCTTTTCAAATTTGTTCGGTATGCCTGTCACTAGCTGCTCTTTACCCAAAATACTTAAGTATTTAAAATTACGTGCCCTAGCATCCTATGCCATCTTTCCTTATCACTCATACCACTACGTTCGGCACTGTTTACTAAATGCTCCTTCCTTTTCAATATACTTTTCATTCTATATGTCCCATTCTCTTTGAACGCTACAGCTGTGAGTTTATTGTTCTTATTTATTACTTTTGTAATATTTCCTTCCGTAAGAACCTTATTCTTATTGTCTGCTAATTTACCTAAACTGATCAAATTTGCGGACATTTCCTTCGCGTAAAATACTTTAGTCATATTTATTTCATTTTGTTTTCCAAATGCTTCAAAGTAGCTTACAACGTTCCCAACTTTCGTTGCTTTTACCGGTCTAGCATCGCCTAAATATATATTTACTGGTTCCTTAAGGTCACTACATTTCTCAAAATAACTTTCATTATTGATTATGTGATCGGTACAACCGCTATCTAATAGCCACACTATTTCGTTCTCACTTGTCTTATTCGTCTCTCTGCTGTGTGCTGTGTGCGCTGTTGCTATCCATGCGTCTCTTCCTGAGTTGCCATGCTCCCTCGTGCTGGCTGTTGATTGACGACGGATATTTCCACGTCCCCTGCTCGTGTTGCTTCTGTTTTCTTTTCCTCTGCTGCGACCACGTGTTGACCCACGCCAATATCTGTTACTGCTTCCCGCTTGGACGCCATTTTGACACTCTCTCGCAAAGTGACCTTCTCTTCCACATCTGAAGCATCCTTCCCTTTTTGCAGAAAAGACGTTGGTTTGCATTCCTCCTCGATTCTTTTTTCAATGCATCTATTATGTCCGCTATGTAGCTATATTCTTCGGGTAACGTATTCAGCATGTAATTCAGTTTTTCCTTCTCACTTACTTGTCGCCCGCACCCTTTAATTCATTTATTAATTTTTCGAAGTCGCCAAAGAACGATGCTGAATTACTATAGTCCTCAAGTCTTATCCTTTCCAATCCCCTTCTGCATACGAGCTGTAGTGCCGTCGACTCTTTCAAGTACATTTTGTCGAGCTTTTTCACTATTCCATATGCCGTTTTTTCTTCCCTGATATACAGTGCTGGACAAAAGTATTGGCACAGCAAGATTGTTATGATACAAATGCTTATAACTATTAAACAAATTGATTTAAACAAAAAACTTTTTGACGTATTTATTTATTATCTATCCTAGTTTATTACATAACAAGAGCAACAATATAAATAAAATAATACGCAAAATAATAACAAAAATATATTTTTTGAACATTTTATGGGTGGACAAAAGTATTGGCACAGTAGAATATTTACGCTTATAACTAATTACATAATAAACTTCTAATATTTTGTTGGCAGTCCTTTTCTTTTAAGGACTTCCTTTAATCTTCTTAATTATAACACTCGATCAGTGAAACTGGAGACTTCAGTTATTAAACAACAAAAAACCAAGAAAGAGTAATAATGTCTAGAAAAACGAAAGAAACCACAATTGAAGAAAGAAAAATAATATTAAATTTATATAAGATGAATAAATCTTACAACGAAATTGCACAAATCATAAACAGAAGTCGTTTTACTGTGCGTTCAGTCATAAAACGCTTTAAAAGTGAAGAAAATCTAGAGAATCAAATTAGGAGTGGTCGCCCTTCTAAGGTAACAATTCGAGAAAAAAGGAAAATCGTAAATATTGTAAAGAAGGATCCAAAAACTAATTCGACTGAAATTGCTTCGATGTTAAAAGCTGAGTGTGAAAAAGAAGTAAGTACCAAAACTGTACGTAGGGTATTGAAGGATGCCGGTTATTCTGCCCGTGCAGCACGAAGAAAGCCCTACATCAGTAAAATAAACCAAAAGAAAAGAGTGGAATTCGCGAAAGAGTTTGTTACGAAAGATACTGATTTTTGGGAAAAGATCATGTTTTCAGATGAAAGTAAGTTTAATATTTTTAAATCTGACGGCAGAATATTAGTATGGCGAAAACCCAACACAGAGATGGACGAACTGAATCTGCAAGCCACCATGAAACATGGGGGTGGTGGTTTAATGGTGTGGGGATGTATGGCATCATCGGGTGTAGGAGAACTTATATTCATTGATGAGATAATGGATAAATATGTATATTTAAATATACTCGAGCAAAATCTTTTGAAAAGTACTCAAAAATTAAACCTCCCCAGGGATTTCTATTTTCAGCAGGATCGAGATCCTAAACATATGGCGTATATTGTTCGTCAGTGGATAATATATAATACTGCCCACACATTAAACACACCACCTCAAAGTCCCGATATGAATCCCATTGAGCACGTGTGGAACGAATTGGAAAAAAGAATTAGGAAACATAATATCACAAGCAAGTCTGAACTGAAGAAAGTTCTTCTGCAGGAATGGAGCAATATTGTACCTGAATTCACTAAAAAATTAGTCCACTCGATGCCCAGAAGATTAAAGGAAGTCCTTAAAAGAAAAGGACTGCCAACAAAATATTAGAAGTTTATTATGTAATTAGTTATAAGCGTAAATATTCTACTGTGCCAATAGTTTTGTCCACCCATAAAATGTTCAAAAAATATATTTTTGTTATTATTTTGCGTATTATTTTATTTATATTGTTGCTCTTGTTATGTAATAAACTAGAATAGATAATAAATAAATACGTCAAAAAGTTTTTTGTTTAAATCAATTTGTTTAGTAGTTATAAGCATTTCTATCATAACAATCATGCTGTGCCAATACTTTTGTCCAGCACTGTATTCCAATTGTCTATTTGTGATGGCACTGTAAATTATATTTACTGCCTTCAGATCCTTTTTGTCCCAATCTTCATTATTTGTTTCGGTCTTCACTCTAGTTGTAACAATCTCGCATTCTTTATACCTCAGAAGCATCGTGATTCTTTGTTTCCACATACTATAATCCTCACCATCGAATATGGGTATCGTGATCTCCGATCTCTCCATTTTGATTGATTTCTTATCACTTACTCAAGCGTTCCTGCGTGCTCGAAGTATATTTTCCCTTTTTTTTTCCTTTGAACGTTTCTTCCCTTACTAACACTTATCCAAACTGATTCGCAAGATTGACGAACCACGCTCTGCTACCATGTAAGAAATGTGGATCTTTGGTGCCGAAATAGTGTTGAAGGAACATTGAATATACACTGGGGTGTAATATTAGAATAATAATATATTTATTACAAGAAGGATTTCTCACTTATTCTTCGATTCACACTTGCACGCGTCTCCCCACTTTCTCTACACTCGACAGCTAACCGACTCTTCTGGATGCTTCTTAACAACTGCCAATCGTCCTTTGTCTCAACTCAAACCTGACGCGCTCTGACGCTTACACACACATTCACATGTACAGTGTAACTGTATCATCTTCCTAACAATTTCCTCCGGACAGGTACGCCGGGAATCTTCCTCTAATGTTCCAGCTACGGTCTCTCTCGATTCGTGTGTTAACGCTGGATTTTTTATTGTGTCTGCGCGGTTTTCTTTTTTTTGTGATTTCCTCCGGACAGGTACGCCGGGAATCTTCCTCCAATGTTTCAGCTACGGTCTCTCTCGATTCGTGTGTTAACGCTGGATTTTTTATTGTGTCTGCGCGGTTTTCTTTTTTTTGTGATTTCCTCCGGACAGGTACGCCGGGAATCTTCCTCCAATGTTCCAGCTACGGTCTCTCTCGATTCGTGTGTTAACGCTGGATTTTTTATTGTGTCTGCGCGGTTTTCTTTTTTTGTGATTTGTTCTATGAATTTGAAAAAGGTGTATTTAAATTTTTTCATATATTCTCTTGATTTAGAATATATAATAGGGGTATCTTCCTTTTGTTGACATTTTTACTAGGAGACAAAGTTTCATTTAAGTGAATAACAAACACTGTTATTACAACAAATTAATACTACTAATAAACTCTCGCGCATAACAGTTAGAAAATTAGTAATAAAATGCTACACGCTATGAGCCATCTGATTATCCCATTTACGATGTTAATCTATAATATTGTACAAAACTGTCTAAACGTTATTTAGTTGCTAAACTATTGCACAGAGTACTTTTCACTATCTATTATATATTCATAAATATATTTTAAACAAACGTAACTAAAAAGTAAAAGACATTTATCATCACCTAAACTTAATAAATTCATCTCTAATGAAGAACACGCTGTTTCTCTCAATTAAAAAATCGACATAACAAAAGCAGTTCCAATCCTTTATTTAACCAAAGACACAATTTAATTAGAAAAGTTTAACACAAGAATTTTAACTCTTTCCTCGGTTTCACCCCCTTCTTGGCGCAACAGATACAGAGACCCAACGATCTGCATCGAACATCAAGAAGATTGCCCTGAAAACCAGACATTTCGAGCAAGTAGCAGGACGAGCGTAATTGTATTGCACGACGTGGATACTCTCGCTGCGCCAATTTCGAGTATTCCTGCAATTTTCCTCGGCATAACCAGGATACAGCCAGTGCATCGTCTTCTACGAAGGTTGTACCTCGGTCCTCGTCATATCCGCAACTTAAAAACGGCTGTCCAGGGCAGCATCATTTCGCGCTGGAGATGACTAGAACGTTCGAATACGTTTAGAGGGGACAACTGGTGTATAGCAGCCGCATGCGAATACATCTTATAACTATTAAGGTATTCACGGCTCCTCGGTGGACGCCCCACTTTGAAATATAACATCTCGGGTCATCCTCTGCATACTCAGGAATCACCTACTCTTCCCTCATTTGCTTACACTTGTATACGACCCAACCCATAGCCACAGGTTTATCACCATCTCCGCACCCGATACTTTATTTCGCGTATCTCGGTCCTCCGAAAACGTATTCAAGCGCGTTCACCAGAATGTCGCGGCACATCCCAGCCTGGTTTTCCATATTATTTACGGTCTCGTTTCACACGTTACCTCGCAATAACTCGAGCAGAGCATAGTAAGACTATAGCGACAATGTAAGTCCAGAGGTGGAAACTGGAGAACGTCGTAACCTGTCCGGATCTTGACATCCCTGAGTGGTATACCAAAGCGTGGAAACGACATCGCGAAGGATATGTCCAACAGTATAGCAATCAATAGCGGGACCCCACATACCAATAATTTCCTCCATCTTGAAGAAAATCTTGTGATATCGTAATGAGAATGAGTGAATCGGTAATGCAGTGAATGGTGACATTCAGTTGGATTATCAGACTGCGAATTTTTATGTGAAAAATGAAGATACCAAATTGCATAGAATACATAAAATATACAAAAGTACATAGAGTATGTCGGATGCACCATAATCTTTAACATAGCTGAAGCAAATCTCAATTAATAATACATATGAGCAACAAAAATATCAATTTGCTTAAAAATCCACAGTCTAATTATGATGGCATTTTATGATGAAAAGCAATGACGCAAATTCTGAATTCGAAATTCCCATTAGGAGAACATGGTGTGTAAGACTAAGTAGTGCGCGGAAACTCTACCACAAAACGGTTCCACCCACAGCACGCGTAAAGGAAGAATCTTGTACTGCACATTTTACGGACAGTATCGGCTACTTCGTTCTTTCTGAACAAGTCGTACAGCAGAAAACTATGATATGTAAGAACAGGTTTCGATCAGAAACAATTTGAAAAATGGTACTTGCCATAGGAAGGGCATACAAAGGGTATTGATCTATACATTTTCGGCACTTGGTATTTCCATTACAACGAGCATACGGAGAATCCTGTTCTTTACATATTCGGCCTGTTCAGACCATTTCCGGCTTTTTAATTGTTTAGAACGGGTCAAATAGCAGGAAATTATGATTTGTAAGAACTCGTTGCACGCAACAGACCTCCGAAAAATGGTACTGCCAATACAACGAGCACACCAAGAATCTAGTTGTGTGCACTTTCGGCGTCTGATTGCCAGAATCGGCTTCTTCGTTCTTTCAGGACGGGCCGCATAGCAGGATATTATGATGTGTAAGAACTCGTTACACGCTGCCAATCCCCGAAAAATGGTACTTCCATTAAAACGAGATTACGAATAATCATGTTCTGTACATATTCGGCCTTTTTAGCCATTTTCAGCTTTTTAATTGATTCAAAACGGGCCCTACAGCAGGATATTATGATGTGTAAGAATTCTATGCGCGCTGCCAATCCCCGAAAAATGGTACTTCCATTACAACGATATTACGGATAATCTTGATCTGTACATTTTCGGCCTTTTCCGGATATTTACGACTTTTTATTTGTTTCAAAATGAGCCGTATAGCAGGATATTATGATGTGTGAGAACTCGTTGCACGCTGCCAATCCCCGAAAATTGGTACTTCCATTACAACGAGCATACGGAGAATCCTGTTTTGTACATATTCGGCCTTTTCCGGCCACTTCCGGCATTTTTATTGATTCCAGACGGGTCATATAGCAGGAAATTATAATGTGCAATAACTGGTTGACGCGCACAAGCACACCGTAAATGGTACTTCCAATACAACGAGCTCTCGGCGAATCCTGATCTGTAAACATTCAGCCTTTTTAGCCATTTGCTGCATTTTAAGTGATTAAAAACGGACCGTATAGCAGGATATTATGATGTGTAAGAACTCGTCGCTCGCTGCCAATCCCCCAAAAATGGCACTTCCATTACAACGAGATTACGGATAATCTTGATCTGTACACTTTCGGCCTTTTCCGGCCAGTTTCCGCATTTTAATTGATTCAAAGCTGGTAATATAGCAGGAAATTATGATGTGCAAGAACGGGTTGCATGCAGGAACCCTTCGAAGAATGGCAGTGCCGCTACAACGAGCATACGGAAAATCCTGTGCTATACATGTACGGCCTTTTTAGCCTTCTCCGGCTTTGTAATTGTTTCAAAACTGGCCGAATAGCAGGATATTATGATGAGTGAGAACACGTTGCACTCTGCCAATCCCCGAAAAATGGTACTTCCATTACAACGAGCATACGGAGCATCGAGTTCTGTACACTTTCGGCATTTTCCGTATATATACGACTTTTTATTTGTTTCAAAATGGGCCGTATAACAGGATATTATGATGTGTGAGAGCTGGTTGCACGCTGCCAATCCCCGAAACATGGTACTTCCACTACAACGAGCTTACGGAGAATGCTGTTCTGTAAACATTCAGCCTTTTTAGCCATTTTAAGTGATTAAAAACGGACCGTATAGCAGCTTATTATGATGTGTGAGAACACGTTGCACGCTGCCAATCCCCGAAAATTGGTACTTCCTTTACAACGAGCATACGGAGCATCGAGTTCTGTACACTTTCGGCATTTTCCGTATATATACGACTTTTTATTTGTTTCAAAATGGGCCGTATAACAGGATATTATGATGTGTGAGAGCTGGTTGCACGCTGCCAATCCCCGAAATATGGTACTTCCACTACAACGAGCATACGGAGAATGCTGTTCTGTAAACATTCAGCCTTTTTAGCCATTTGCGGCATTTTAAGTGATTAAAAACGACAGTATTGCAGGTTATTATGATTTGTAAGAACTCGTCGCTCGCTACCAGACCCCGAAAATTGGTACTTACATTACAACGAGCATGCGGAGCATCGAGTTCTGTACACTTTCGGCCTCTGACGGATATTCCCGGAATTTTATTTGTTTCAAAATGGGCCGTATAGCAGGATATTATGATGTGTAAGAACTCGTCGCTCGCTGCCAATCCCCCAAAAATGGCACTTCCATTACAACGAGATTACGGATAATCTTGATCTGTACACTTTCGGCCTTTTCCGGCCAGTTTCCGCATTTTAATTGATTCAAAGCTGGTAATATAGCAGGAAATTATGATGTGCAATAACGGGTTGCACGCAGGAACCCTTCCAAGAATGGCAGTGCCGCTACAACGAGCATACGGAAAATCCTGTGCTATACATGTACGGCCTTTTTAGCCTTCTCCCGCTTTGTAATTGTTTCAAAACGGGCCGTATAGCAGGATATTATGATGTGTGAGAACTCGTTGCACGCTGCCAATCCCCGAAAAATGGTACTTCCATTACAACGGGCATGCGGAGAATCCTGTTTTGTACATATTCGGCCTTTTCCGGCAAGATTCGCCCATTTTAATTGATTCAAGACGGGTCATATAGCATGAAATTATAATGAGCAAGAACGGGTTGACGCGCACAAGCACACCGTAAATGGTACTTCCAATAAAACGAGCTTACGGAGAATGCTGTTCTGTAAACATTCAGCCTTTTTAGCCATTTTAAGTGATTAAAAACGGACCATATAGCAGGTTATTATGATGTGTGAGAACACGTTGCACGCTGCCAATCCCCAAAAATTGGTACTTCCTTTACAACGAGCATACGGAGCATCGAGTTCTGTACACTTTCGGCATTTTCCGTATATATACGGCTTTTTATTTGTTTCAAAATGGGCCGTATAGCAGGATATTATGATGTGTGAGAGCTGGTTGCACGCTGCCAATCCCCGAAATATGGTACTTCCACTACAACGAGCATACGGAGAATGCTGTTCTGTAAACATTCAGCCTTTTTAGCCATTTGCGGCATTTTAAGTGATTAAAAACGGACAGTATTGCAGGTTATTATGATTTGTAAGAACTCGTCGCTCGCTGCCAGACCCCGAAAATTGGTACTTACATTACAACGAGCATGCGGAGCATCGAGTTCTGTACACTTTCGGCCTCTGACGGATATTTCCGGATTTTTAATTGTTTCAAATGGGCCGTATAGCAGGATATTATGATGTGTGAGAACTCGTTGCACGCTGCCAATCCCCGAAAATTGGTACTTCCTTTACAACGAGCATACGGAGCATCGAGTTCTGTACACTTTCGGCCTCTGACGGATATTTCCGGATTTTTAATTGTTTCAAAACTGGCTGTATACCAGGATATTCTGATGTGTGAGAACTCGTTGCACGCTGCCAATCCCCGAAAATTGGTACTTCCTTTACAGCGAGCATACGGAGCATCGAGTTCTGTACACTTTCGGCCTCTGACGGATATTTCCGGCTTTTTAATTGTTTCAAAATGGGCCGAATAGCAGGATATTATGATATGTAAGAACACGTTGCGCGCTGCCAATCCCCCCAAAATGGCACTTCCATTACAACGAAATTACGGATAATCTTGATCTGTACACTTTCGGCCTCTGACGGATATTTCCGGCTTTTTATTTGTTTCAAAATGGGCCGTATAGCAGGATATTATGATGTGTAAGAACTCGTCGCTCGCTGCCAATCCCCCAAAAATGGCACTTCCATTACAACGAGATTACGGATAATCTTGATCTGTACACTTTCGGCCTTTTCCGGCCAGTTTCCGCATTTTAATTGATTCAAAGCTGGTAATATAGCAGGAAATTATGATGTGCAATAACGGGTTGCACGCAGGAACCCTTCCAAGAATGGCAATGCCGCTAAAACGAGCATATGGAAAATCCTGTGCTATACATGTACGGCCTTTTTAGCCTTCTCCCGCTTTGTAATTGTTTCAAAACGTGCCCTATAGCAGGATATTCTGATGTGTGAGGACTCGTTGCACGCTGCCAATCCACGAAAATTGGTACTTCCATTACAACGAGCATACGGAGAATCCTCTTTTGTACATATTCGGCCTTTTCCGGCCAGATTCGCCCATTTTAATTGATTCAAAGCGGGTCATATAGCAGAAAATTATAATGTGCGAGAACGGGTTGACGTGCACAAGCACACCGTAAATGGTACTTCCAAAACAACGAGCTTACGGCGAATCCTGTTCTGTAAACATTCAGCCTTTTTAGCCACTTGCTGCATTTTAAGTGATTAAAAACGGACCGTATAGCAGGATATTATGATGTGTAAGAACTCGTCGCTGGCTGCCAATGCCCCAAAAATGGCACTTCCATTACAACGAGATTACGGATAATCTTGATCTGTACACTTTCGGCCTTTTCCGGCCAGTTTCCGCATTTTAATTGATTCAAAGCTGGTAATATAGCAGGAAATTATGATGTGCAAGAACGGGTTGCACGCAGGAACCCTTCGAAGAATGGCAATGCCGCTAAAACGAGCATATGGAAAATCCTGTGCTATACATGTACGGCCTTTTTAGCCTTCTCCCGCTTTGTAATTGTTTCAAAACGTGCCCTATAGCAGGATATTCTGATGTGTGAGGACTCGTTGCACGCTGCCAATCCACGAAAATTGGTACTTCCATTACAACGAGCATACGGAGAATCCTCTTTTGTACATATTCGGCCTTTTCCGGCCAGATTCGCCCATTTTAATTGATTCAAAGCGGGTCATATAGCAGAAAATTATAATGTGCGAGAACGGGTTGACGTGCACAAGCACACCGTAAATGGTACTTCCAAAACAACGAGCTTACGGCGAATCCTGTTCTGTAAACATTCAGCCTTTTTAGCCACTTGCTGCATTTTAAGTGATTAAAAACGGACCGTATAGCAGGATATTATGATGTGTAAGAACTCGTCGCTGGCTGCCAATGCCCCAAAAATGGCACTTCCATTACAACGAGATTACGGATAATCTTGATCTGTACACTTTCGGCCTTTTCCGGCCAGTTTCCGCATTTTAATTGATTCAAAGCTGGTAATATAGCAGGAAATTATGATGTGCAAGAACGGGTTGCACGCAGGAACCCTTCGAAGAATGGCAATGCCGCTAAAACGAGCATATGGAAAATCCTGTGCTATACATGTACGGCCTTTTTAGCCTTCTCCCGCTTTGTAATTGTTTCAAAACGTGCCCTATAGCAGGATATTCTGATGTGTGAGGACTCGTTGCACGCTGCCAATCCACGAAAATTGGTACTTCCATTACAACGAGCATACGGAGAATCCTCTTTTGTACATATTCGGCCTTTTCCGGCCAGATTCGCCCATTTTAATTGATTCAAAGCGGGTCATATAGCAGAAAATTATAATGTGCGAGAACGGGTTGACGTGCACAAGCACACCGTAAATGGTACTTCCAAAACAACGAGCTTACGGCGAATCCTGTTCTGTAAACATTCAGCCTTTTTAGCCACTTGCTGCATTTTAAGTGATTAAAAACGGACCGTATAGCAGGATATTATGATGTGTAAGAACTCGTCGCTGGCTGCCAATGCCCCAAAAATGGCACTTCCATTACAACGAGATTACGGATAATCTTGATCTGTACACTTTCGGCCTTTTCCGGCCAGTTTCCGCATTTTAATTGATTCAAAGCTGGTAATATAGCAGGAAATTATGATGTGCAAGAACGGGTTGCACGCAGGAACCCTTCGAAGAATGGCAATGCCGCTAAAACGAGCATATGGAAAATCCTGTGCTATACATGTACGGCCTTTTTAGCCTTCTCCCGCTTTGTAATTGTTTCAAAACGTGCCCTATAGCAGGATATTCTGATGTGTGAGGACTCGTTGCACGCTGCCAATCCACGAAAATTGGTACTTCCATTACAACGAGCATACGGAGAATCCTCTTTTGTACATATTCGGCCTTTTCCGGCCAGATTCGCCCATTTTAATTGATTCAAAGCGGGTCATATAGCAGAAAATTATAATGTGCGAGAACGGGTTGACGTGCACAAGCACACCGTAAATGGTACTTCCAAAACAACGAGCTTACGGCGAATCCTGTTCTGTAAACATTCAGCCTTTTTAGCCACTTGCTGCATTTTAAGTGATTAAAAACGGACCGTATAGCAGGATATTATGATGTGTAAGAACTCGTCGCTGGCTGCCAATGCCCCAAAAATGGCACTTCCATTACAACGAGATTACGGATAATCTTGATCTGTACACTTTCGGCCTTTTCCGGCCAGTTTCCGCATTTTAATTGATTCAAAGCTGGTAATATAGCAGGAAATTATGATGTGCAAGAACGGGTTGCACGCAGGAACCCTTCGAAGAATGGCAATGCCGCTAAAACGAGCATATGGAAAATCCTGTGCTATACATGTACGGCCTTTTTAGCCTTCTCCCGCTTTGTAATTGTTTCAAAACGTGCCCTATAGCAGGATATTCTGATGTGTGAGGACTCGTTGCACGCTGCCAATCCACGAAAATTGGTACTTCCATTACAACGAGCATACGGAGAATCCTCTTTTGTACATATTCGGCCTTTTCCGGCCAGATTCGCCCATTTTAATTGATTCAAAGCGGGTCATATAGCAGAAAATTATAATGTGCGAGAACGGGTTGACGTGCACAAGCACACCGTAAATGGTACTTCCAAAACAACGAGCTTACGGCGAATCCTGTTCTGTAAACATTCAGCCTTTTTAGCCACTTGCTGCATTTTAAGTGATTAAAAACGGACCGTATAGCAGGATATTATGATGTGTAAGAACTCGTCGCTGGCTGCCAATCCCCCAAAAATGGCACTTCCATTACAACGAGATTACGGATAATCTTGATCTGTACACTTTCGGCCTTTTCCGGCCAGTTTCCGCATTTTAATTGATTCAAAGCTGGTAATATAGCAGGAAATTATGATGTGCAAGAACGGGTTGCACGCAGGAACCCTTCGAAGAATGGCAATGCCGCTAAAACGAGCATATGGAAAATCCTGTGCTATACATGTACGGCCTTTTTAGCCTTCTCCCGCTTTGTAATTGTTTCAAAACGTGCCCTATAGCAGGATATTCTGATGTGTGAGGACTCGTTGCACGCTGCCAATCCACGAAAATTGGTACTTCCATTACAACGAGCATACGGAGAATCCTCTTTTGTACATATTCGGCCTTTTCCGGCCAGATTCGCCCATTTTAATTGATTCAAAGCGGGTCATATAGCAGAAAATTATAATGTGCGAGAACGGGTTGACGTGCACAAGCACACCGTAAATGGTACTTCCAAAACAACGAGCTTACGGCGAATCCTGTTCTGTAAACATTCAGCCTTTTTAGCCACTTGCTGCATTTTAAGTGATTAAAAACGGACCGTATAGCAGGATATTATGATGTGTAAGAACTCGTCGCTGGCTGCCAATGCCCCAAAAATGGCACTTCCATTACAACGAGATTACGGATAATCTTGATCTGTACACTTTCGGCCTTTTCCGGCCAGTTTCCGCATTTTAATTGATTCAAAGCTGGTAATATAGCAGGAAATTATGATGTGCAAGAACGGGTTGCACGCAGGAACCCTTCGAAGAATGGCAATGCCGCTAAAACGAGCATATGGAAAATCCTGTGCTATACATGTACGGCCTTTTTAGCCTTCTCCCGCTTTGTAATTGTTTCAAAACGTGCCCTATAGCAGGATATTCTGATGTGTGAGGACTCGTTGCACGCTGCCAATCCACGAAAATTGGTACTTCCATTACAACGAGCATACGGAGAATCCTCTTTTGTACATATTCGGCCTTTTCCGGCCAGATTCGCCCATTTTAATTGATTCAAAGCGGGTCATATAGCAGAAAATTATAATGTGCGAGAACGGGTTGACGTGCACAAGCACACCGTAAATGGTACTTCCAAAACAACGAGCTTACGGCGAATCCTGTTCTGTAAACATTCAGCCTTTTTAGCCACTTGCTGCATTTTAAGTGATGAAAAAACGGACGGTATAGCAGGATATTATGATGTGTAAGAACTCGTCGCTGGCTGCCAATGCCCCAAAAATGGCACTTCCATTACAACGAGATTACGGATAATCTTGATCTGTACACTTTCGGCCTTTTCGGCCAGTTTCCGCATTTTAATTGATTCAAAGCTGGTAATATAGCAGGAAATTATGATGTGCAAGAACGGGTTGCACGCAGGAACCCTTCGAAGAATGGCAATGCCGCTAAAACGAGCATATGGAAAATCCTGTGCTATACATGTACGGCCTTTTTAGCCTTCTCCCGCTTTGTAATTGTTTCAAAACGTGCCCTATAGCAGGATATTCTGATGTGTGAGGACTCGTTGCACGCTGCCAATCCACGAAAATTGGTACTTCCATTACAACGAGCATACGGAGAATCCTCTTTTGTACATATTCGGCCTTTTCCGGCCAGATTCGCCCATTTTAATTGATTCAAAGCGGGTCATATAGCAGAAAATTATAATGTGCGAGAACGGGTTGACGTGCACAAGCACACCGTAAATGGTACTTCCAAAACAACGAGCTTACGGCGAATCCTGTTCTGTAAACATTCAGCCTTTTTAGCCACTTGCTGCATTTTAAGTGATTAAAAACGGACCGTATAGCAGGATATTATGATGTGTAAGAACTCGTCGCTGGCTGCCAATGCCCCAAAAATGGCACTTCCATTACAACGAGATTACGGATAATCTTGATCTGTACACTTTCGGCTTTTTCCGGCCAGTTTCCGCATTTTAATTGATTCAAAGCTGGTAATATAGCAGGAAATTATGATGTGCAAGAACGGGTTGCACGCAGGAACCCTTCGAAGAATGGCAATGCCGCTAAAACGAGCATATGGAAAATCCTGTGCTATACATGTACGGCCTTTTTAGCCTTCTCCCGCTTTGTAATTGTTTCAAAACGTGCCCTATAGCAGGATATTCTGATGTGTGAGGACTCGTTGCACGCTGCCAATCCACGAAAATTGGTACTTCCATTACAACGAGCATACGGAGAATCCTCTTTTGTACATATTCGGCCTTTTCCGGCCAGATTCGCCCATTTTAATTGATTCAAAGCGGGTCATATAGCAGAAAATTATAATGTGCGAGAACGGGTTGACGTGCACAAGCACACCGTAAATGGTACTTCCAAAACAACGAGCTTACGGCGAATCCTGTTCTGTAAACATTCAGCCTTTTTAGCCACTTGCTGCATTTTAAGTGATTAAAAACGGACCGTATAGCAGGATATTATGATGTGTAAGAACCCGTCGCTGGCTGCCAATGCCCCAAAAATGGCACTTCCATTACAACGAGATTACGGATAATCTTGATCTGTACACTTTCGGCCTTTTCCGGCCAGTTTCCGCATTTTAATTGATTCAAAGCTGGTAATATAGCAGGAAATTATGATGTGCAAGAACGGGTTGCACGCAGGAACCCTTCGAAGAATGGCAATGCCGCTAAAACGAGCATATGGAAAATCCTGTGCTATACATGTACGGCCTTTTTAGCCTTCTCCCGCTTTGTAATTGTTTCAAAACGTGCCCTATAGCAGGATATTCTGATGTGTGAGGACTCGTTGCACGCTGCCAATCCACGAAAATTGGTACTTCCATTACAACGAGCATACGGAGAATCCTCTTTTGTACATATTCGGCCTTTTCCGGCCAGATTCGCCCATTTTAATTGATTCAAAGCGGGTCATATAGCAGAAAATTATAATGTGCGAGAACGGGTTGACGTGCACAAGCACACCGTAAATGGTACTTCCAAAACAACGAGCTTACGGCGAATCCTGTTCTGTAAACATTCAGCCTTTTTAGCCACTTGCTGCATTTTAAGTGATTAAAAACGGACCGTATAGCAGGATATTATGATGTGTAAGAACTCGTCGCTGGCTGCCAATGCCCCAAAAATGGCACTTCCATTACAACGAGATTACGGATAATCTTGATCTGTACACTTTCGGCCTTTTCCGGCCAGTTTCCGCATTTTAATTGATTCAAAGCTGGTAATATAGCAGGAAATTATGATGTGCAAGAACGGGTTGCACGCAGGAACCCTTCGAAGAATGGCAATGCCGCTAAAACGAGCATATGGAAAATCCTGTGCTATACATGTACGGCCTTTTTAGCCTTCTCCCGCTTTGTAATTGTTTCAAAACGTGCCCTATAGCAGGATATTCTGATGTGTGAGGACTCGTTGCACGCTGCCAATCCACGAAAATTGGTACTTCCATTACAACGAGCATACGGAGAATCCTCTTTTGTACATATTCGGCCTTTTCGGCCAGATTCGCCCATTTTAATTGATTCAAAGCGGGTCATATAGCAGAAAATTATAATGTGCGAGAACGGGTTGACGTGCACAAGCACACCGTAAATGGTACTTCCAAAACAACGAGCTTACGGCGAATCCTGTTCTGTAAACATTCAGCCTTTTTAGCCACTTGCTGCATTTTAAGTGATTAAAAACGGACCGTATAGCAGGATATTATGATGTGTAAGAACTCGTCGCTGGCTGCCAATGCCCCAAAAATGGCACTTCCATTACAACGAGATTACGGATAATCTTGATCTGTACACTTTCGGCCTTTTCCGGCCAGTTTCCGCATATTAATTGATTCAAAGCTGGTAATATAGCAGGAAATTATGATGTGCAAGAACGGGTTGCACGCAGGAACCCTTCGAAGAATGGCAATGCCGCTAAAACGAGCATATGGAAAATCCTGTGCTATACATGTACGGCCTTTTTAGCCTTCTCCCGCTTTGTAATTGTTTCAAAACGTGCCCTATAGCAGGATGTGAGGACTCGTTGCACGCTGCCAATCCACGAAAATTGGTACTTCCATTACAACGAGCATACGGAGAATCCTCTTTTGTACATATTCGGCCTTTTCCGGCCAGATTCGCCCATTTTAATTGATTCAAAGCGGGTCATATAGCAGAAAATTATAATGTGCGAGAACGGGTTGACGTGCACAAGCACACCGTAAATGGTACTTCCAAAACAACGAGCTTACGGCGAATCCTGTTCTGTAAACATTCAGCCTTTTTAGCCACTTGCTGCATTTTAAGTGATTAAAAACGGACCGTATAGCAGGATATTATGATGTGTAAGAACTCGTCGCTGGCTGCCAATGCCCCAAAAATGGCACTTCCATTACAACGAGATTACGGATAATCTTGATCTGTACACTTTCGGCCTTTTCCGGCCAGTTTCCGCATTTTAATTGATTCAAAGCTGTTAATATAGCAGGAAATTATGATGTGCAAGAACGGGTTGCACGCAGGAACCCTTCGAAGAATGGCAATGCCGCTAAAACGAGCATATGGAAAATCCTGTGCTATACATGTACGGCCTTTTTAGCCTTCTTCCGCTTTGTAATTGTTTCAAAACGTGCCCCATAGCAGGATATTCTGATGTGTGAGGACTCGTTGCACGCTGCCAATCCACGAAAATTGGTACTTCCATTACAACGAGCATACGGAGAATCCTCTTTTGTACATATTCGGCCTTTTCCGGCCAGATTCGCCCATTTTAATTGATTCAAAGCGGGTCATATAGCAGAAAATTATAATGTGCGAGAACGGGTTGACGTGCACAAGCACACCGTAAATGGTACTTCCAAAACAACGAGCTTACGGCGAATCCTGTTCTGTAAACATTCAGCCTTTTTAGCCACTTGCTGCATTTTAAGTGATTAAAAACGGACCGTATAGCAGGATATTATGATGTGTAAGAACTCGTCGCTGGCTGCCAATGCCCCAAAAATGGCACTTCCATTACAACGAGATTACGGATAATCTTGATCTGTACACTTTCGGCCTTTTCCGGCCAGTTTCCGCATTTTAATTGATTCAAAGCTGGTAATATAGCAGGAAATTATGATGTGCAAGAACGGGTTGCACGCAGGAACCCTTCGAAGAATGGCAATGCCGCTAAAACGAGCATATGGAAAATCCTGTGCTATACATGTACGGCCTTTTTAGCCTTCTCCCGCTTTGTAATTGTTTCAAAACGTGCCCTATAGCAGGATATTCTGATGTGTGAGGACTCGTTGCACGCTGCCAATCCACGAAAATTGGTACTTCCATTACAACGAGCATACGGAGAATCCTCTTTTGTACATATTCGGCCTTTTCCGGCCAGATTCGCCCATTTTAATTGATTCAAAGCGGGTCATATAGCAGAAAATTATAATGTGCGAGAACGGGTTGACGTGCACAAGCACACCGTAAATGGTACTTCCAAAACAACGAGCTTACGGCGAATCCTGTTCTGTAAACATTCAGCCTTTTTAGCCACTTGCTGCATTTTAAGTGATTAAAAACGGACCGTATAGCAGGATATTATGATGTGTAAGAACTCGTCGCTGGCTGCCAATGCCCCAAAAATGGCACTTCCATTACAACGAGATTACGGATAATCTTGATCTGTACACTTTCGGCCTTTTCCGGCCAGTTTCCGCATTTTAATTGATTCAAAGCTGGTAATATAGCAGGAAATTATGATGTGCAAGAACGGGTTGCACGCAGGGAACCCTTCGAAGAATGGCAATGCCGCTAAAACGAGCATATGGAAAATCCTGTGCTATACATGTACGGCCTTTTTAGCCTTCTTCCGCTTTGTAATTGTTTCAAAACGTGCCCTATAGCAGGATATTCTGATGTGTGAGGGCTCGTTTGCACGCTGCCAATCCACGAAAATTGGTACTTCCATTACAACGAGCATACGGAGAATCCTCTTTTGTACATATTCGGCCTTTTCCGGCCAGATTCGCCCATTTTAATTGATTCAAAGCGGGTCATATAGCAGAAAATTATAATGTGCGAGAACGGGTTGACGTGCACAAGCACACCGTAAATGGTACTTCCAAAACAACGAGCTTACGGCGAATCCTGTTCTGTAAACATTCAGCCTTTTTAGCCACTTGCTGCATTTTAAGTGATTAAAAACGGACCGTATAGCAGGATATTATGATGTGTAAGAACTCGTCGCTGGCTGCCAATGCCCCAAAAATGGCACTTCCATTACAACGAGATTACGGATAATCTTGATCTGTACACTTTCGGCCTTTTCCGGCCAGTTTCCGCATTTTAATTGATTCAAAGCTGGTAATATAGCAGGAAATTATGATGTGCAAGAACGGGTTGCACGCAGGAACCCTTCGAAGAATGGCAATGCCGCTAAAACGAGCATATGGAAAATCCTGTGCTATACATGTACGGCCTTTTTAGCCTTCTCCCGCTTTGTAATTGTTTCAAAACGTGCCCTATAGCAGGATATTCTGATGTGTGAGGACTCGTTGCACGCTGCCAATCCACGAAAATTGGTACTTCCATTACAACGAGCATACGGAGAATCCTCTTTTGTACATATTCGGCCTTTTCCGGCCAGATTCGCCCATTTTAATTGATTCAAAGCGGGTCATATAGCAGAAAATTATAATGTGCGAGAACGGGTTGACGTGCACAAGCACACCGTAAATGGTACTTCCAAAACAAACGAGCTTACGGCGAATCCTGTTCTGTAAACATTCAGCCTTTTTAGCCACTTGCTGCATTTTAAGTGATTAAAAACGGACCGTATAGCAGGATATTATGATGTGTAAGAACTCGTCGCTGGCTGCCAATGCCCCAAAAAATGGCACTTCCATTACAACGAGATTACGGATAATCTTGATCTGTACACTTTCGGCCTTTTCCGGCCAGTTTCCGCATTTTAATTGATTCAAAGCTGGTAATATAGCAGGAAATTATGATGTGCAAGAACGGGTTTGCACGCAGGAACCCTTCGAAGAATGGCAATGCCGCTAAAACGAGCATATGGAAAATCCTGTGCTATACATGTACGGCCTTTTTAGCCTTCTCCCGCTTTGTAATTGTTTCAAAACGTGCCCTATAGCAGGATATTCTGATGTGTGAGGACTCGTTGCACGCTGCCAATCCACGAAAATTGGTACTTCCATTACAACGAGCATACGGAGAATCCTCTTTTGTACATATTCGGCCTTTTCCGGCCAGATTCGCCCATTTTAATTGATTCAAAGCGGGTCATATAGCAGAAAATTATAATGTGCGAGAACGGGTTGACGTGCACAAGCACACCGTAAATGGTACTTCCAAAACAACGAGCTTACGGCGAATCCTGTTCTGTAAACATTCAGCCTTTTTAGCCACTTGCTGCATTTTTAAGTGATTAAAAACGGACCGTTATAGCAGGATATTATGATGTGTAAGAACTCGTCGCTGGCTGCCAATGCCCCAAAAATGGCACTTCCATTACAACGAGATTACGGATAATCTTGATCTGTACACTTTCGGCCTTTTCCGGCCAGTTTCCGCATTTTAATTGATTCAAAGCTGGTAATATAGCAGGAAATTATGATGTGCAAGAACGGGTTGCACGCAGGAACCCTTCGAAGAATGGCAATGCCGCTAAAACGAGCATATGGAAAATCCTGTGCTATACATGTACGGCCTTTTTAGCCTTCTCCCGCTTTGTAATTGTTTCAAAACGTTGCCCTATAGCAGGATATTCTGATGTGTGAGGACTCGTTGCACGCTGCCAATCCACGAAAATTGGTACTTCCATTACAACGAGCATACGGAGAATCCTCTTTTGTACATATTCGGCCTTTTCCGGCCAGATTCGCCCATTTTAATTGATTCAAAGCGGGTCATATAGCAGAAAATTATAATGTGCGAGAACGGGTTGACGTGCACAAGCACACCGTAAATGGTACTTCCAAAACAACGAGCTTACGGCGAATCCTGTTCTGTAAACATTCAGCCTTTTTAGCCACTTGCTGCATTTTTAAGTGATTAAAAACGGACCGTATAGCAGGATATTATGATGTGTAAGAACTCGTCGCTGGCTGCCAATGCCCCAAAAATGGCACTTCCATTACAACGAGATTACGGATAATCTTGATCTGTACACTTTCGGCCTTTTCCGGCCAGTTTCCGCATTTTAATTGATTCAAAGCTGGTAATATAGCAGGAAATTATGATGTGCAAGAACGGGTTGCACGCAGGAACCCTTCGAAGAATGGCAATGCCGCTAAAATGAGCATATGGAAAATCCTGTGCTATACATGTACGGCCTTTTTAGCCTTCTCCCGCTTTGTAATTGTTTCAAAACGTGCCCTATAGCAGGATATTCTGATGTGTGAGGACTCGTTGCACGCTGCCAATCCACGAAAATTGGTACTTCCATTACAACGAGCATACGGAGAATCCTCTTTTGTACATATTCGGCCTTTTCCGGCCAGATTCGCCCATTTTAATTGATTCAAAGCGGGTCATATAGCAGAAAATTATAATGTGCGAGAACGGGTTGACGTGCACAAGCACACCGTAAATGGTACTTCCAAAACAACGAGCTTACGGCGAATCCTGTTCTGTAAACATTCAGCCTTTTTAGCCACTTGCTGCATTTTAAGTGATTAAAAACGGACCGTATAGCAGGATATTATGATGTGTAAGAACTCGTCGCTGGCTGCCAATGCCCCAAAAATGGCACTTCCATTACAACGAGATTACGGATAATCTTGATCTGTACACTTTCGGCCTTTTCCGGCCAGTTTCCGCATTTTAATTGATTCAAAGCTGGTAATATAGCAGGAAATTATGATGTGCAAGAACGGGTTGCACGCAGGAACCCTTCGAAGAATGGCAATGCCGCTAAAATGAGCATATGGAAAATCCTGTGCTATACATGTACGGCCTTTTTAGCCTTCTCCCGCTTTGTAATTGTTTCAAAACGTGCCCTATAGCAGGATATTCTGATGTGTGAGGACTCGTTGCACGCTGCCAATCCACGAAAATTGGTACTTCCATTACAACGAGCATACGGAGAATCCTCTTTTGTACATATTCGGCCTTTTCCGGCCAGATTCGCCCATTTTAATTGATTCAAAGCGGGTCATATAGCAGAAAATTATAATGTGCGAGAACGGGTTGACGTGCACAAGCACACCGTAAATGGTACTTCCAAAACAACGAGCTTACGGCGAATCCTGTTCTGTAAACATTCAGCCTTTTTAGCCATTTGCTGCATTTTAAGTGATTAAAAACGGACCGTATAGCAGGATATTATGATGTGTAAGAACTCGTCGCTGGCTGCCAATGCCCCAAAAATGGCACTTCCATTACAACGAGATTACGGATAATCTTGATCTGTACACTTTCGACCTTTTCCGGCCAGTTTCCGCATTTTAATTGATTCAAAGCTGGTAATATAGCAGGAAATTATGATGTGCAAGAACGGGTTGCACGCAGGAACCCTTCGAAGAATGGCAATGCCGCTAAAACGAGCATATGGAAAATCCTGTGCTATACATGTACGGCCTTTTTAGCCTTCTCCCGCTTTGTAATTGTTTCAAAACGTGCCCTATAGCAGGATATTCTGATGTGTGAGGACTCGTTGCACGCTGCCAATCCACGAAAATTGGTACTTCCATTACAACGAGCATACGGAGAATCCTCTTTTGTACATATTCGGCCTTTTCCGGCCAGATTCGCCCATTTTAATTGATTCAAAGCGGGTCATATAGCAGAAAATTATAATGTGCGAGAACGGGTTGACGTGCACAAGCACACCGTAAATGGTACTTCCAAAACAACGAGCTTACGGCGAATCCTGTTCTGTAAACATTCAGCCTTTTTAGCCACTTGCTGCATTTTAAGTGATTAAAAACGGACCGTATAGCAGGATATTATGATGTGTAAGAACTCGTCGCTGGCTGCCAATGCCCCAAAAATGGCACTTCCATTACAACGAGATTACGGATAATCTTGATCTGTACACTTTCGGCCTTTTCCGGCCAGTTTCCGCATTTTAATTGATTCAAAGCTGGTAATATAGCAGGAAATTATGATGTGCAAGAACGGGTTGCACGCAGGAACCCTTCGAAGAATGGCAATGCCGCTAAAACGAGCATATGGAAAATCCTGTGCTATACATGTACGGCCTTTTTAGCCTTCTCCCGCTTTGTAATTGTTTCAAAACGTGCCCTATAGCAGGATATTCTGATGTGTGAGGACTCGTTGCACGCTGCCAATCCACGAAAATTGGTACTTCCATTACAACGAGCATACGGAGAATCCTCTTTTGTACATATTCGGACTTTTCCGGCCAGATTCGCCCATTTTAATTGATTCAAAGCGGGTCATATAGCAGAAAATTATAATGTGCGAGAACGGGTTGACGTGCACAAGCACACCGTAAATGGTACTTCCAAAACAACGAGCTTACGGCGAATCCTGTTCTGTAAACATTCAGCCTTTTTAGCCACTTGCTGCATTTTAAGTGATTAAAAACGGACCGTATAGCAGGATATTATGATGTGTAAGAACTCGTCGCTGGCTGCCAATGCCCCAAAAATGGCACTTCCATTACAACGAGATTACGGATAATCTTGATCTGTACACTTTCGGCCTTTTCCGGCCAGTTTCCGCATTTTAATTGATTCAAAGCTGGTAATATAGCAGGAAATTATGATGTGCAAGAACGGGTTGCACGCAGGAACCCTTCGAAGAATGGCAATGCCGCTAAAACGAGCATATGGAAAATCCTGTGCTATACATGTACGGCCTTTTTAGCCTTCTCCCGCTTTGTAATTGTTTCAAAACGTGCCCTATAGCAGGATATTCTGATGTGTGAGGACTCGTTGCACGCTGCCAATCCACGAAAATTGGTACTTCCATTACAACGAGCATACGGAGAATCCTCTTTTGTACATATTCGGCCTTTTCCGGCCAGATTCGCCCATTTTAATTGATTCAAAGCGGGTCATATAGCAGAAAATTATAATGTGCGAGAACGGGTTGACGTGCACAAGCACACCGTAAATGGTACTTCCAAAACAACGAGCTTACGGCGAATCCTGTTCTGTAAACATTCAGCCTTTTTAGCCACTTGCTGCATTTTAAGTGATTAAAAACGGACCGTATAGCAGGATATTATGATGTGTAAGAACTCGTCGCTGGCTGCCAATGCCCCAAAAATGGCACTTCCATTACAACGAGATTACGGATAATCTTGATCTGTACACTTTCGGCCTTTTCCGGCCAGTTTCCGCATTTTAATTGATTCAAAGCTGGTAATATAGCAGGAAATTATGATGTGCAAGAACGGGTTGCACGCAGGAACCCTTCGAAGAATGGCAATGCCGCTAAAACGAGCATATGGAAAATCCTGTGCTATACATGTACGGCCTTTTTAGCCTTCTCCCGCTTTGTAATTGTTTCAAAACGTGCCCTATAGCAGGATATTCTGATGTGTGAGGACTCGTTGCACGCTGCCAATCCACGAAAATTGGTACTTCCATTACAACGAGCATACGGAGAATCCTCTTTTGTACATATTCGGCCTTTTCCGGCCAGATTCGCCCATTTTAATTGATTCAAAGCGGGTCATATAGCAGAAAATTATAATGTGCGAGAACGGGTTGACGTGCACAAGCACACCGTAAATGGTACTTCCAAAACAACGAGCTTACGGCGAATCCTGTTCTGTAAACATTCAGCCTTTTTAGCCACTTGCTGCATTTTAAGTGATTAAAAACGGACCGTATAGCAGGATATTATGATGTGTAAGAACTCGTCGCTGGCTGCCAATGCCCCAAAAAATGGCACTTCCATTACAACGAGATTACGGATAATCTTGATCTGTACACTTTCGGCCTTTTCCGGCCAGTTTCCGCATTTTAATTGATTCAAAGCTGGTAATATAGCAGGAAATTATGATGTGCAAGAACGGGTTGCACGCAGGAACCCTTCGAAGAATGGCAATGCCGCTAAAACGAGCATATGGAAAATCCTGTGCTATACATGTACGGCCTTTTTAGCCTTCTCCCGCTTTGTAATTGTTTCAAAACGTGCCCTATAGCAGGATATTCTGATGTGTGAGGACTCGTTGCACGCTGCCAATCCACGAAAATTGGTACTTCCATTACAACGAGCATACGGAGAATCCTCTTTTGTACATATTCGGCCTTTTCCGGCCAGATTCGCCCATTTTAATTGATTCAAAGCGGGTCATATAGCAGAAAATTATAATGTGCGAGAACGGGTTGACGTGCACAAGCACACCGTAAATGGTACTTCCAAAACAACGAGCTTACGGCGAATCCTGTTCTGTAAACATTCAGCCTTTTTAGCCACTTGCTGCATTTTAAGTGATTAAAAACGGACCGTATAGCAGGATATTATGATGTGTAAGAACTCGTCGCTGGCTGCCAATGCCCCAAAAATGGCACTTCCATTACAACGAGATTACGGATAATCTTGATCTGTACACTTTCGGCCTTTTCCGGCCAGTTTCCGCATTTTAATTGATTCAAAGCTGGTAATATAGCAGGAAATTATGATGTGCAAGAACGGGTTGCACGCAGGAACCCTTCGAAGAATGGCAATGCCGCTAAAACGAGCATATGGAAAATCCTGTGCTATACATGTACGGCCCTTTTAGCCTTCTCCCGCTTTGTAATTGTTTCAAAACGTGCCCTATAGCAGGATATTCTGATGTGTGAGGACTCGTTGCACGCTGCCAATCCACGAAAATTGGTACTTCCATTACAACGAGCATACGGAGAATCCTCTTTTGTACATATTCGGCCTTTTCCGGCCAGATTCGCCCATTTTAATTGATTCAAAGCGGGTCATATAGCAGAAAATTATAATGTGCGAGAACGGGTTGACGTGCACAAGCACACCGTAAATGGTACTTCCAAAACAACGAGCTTACGGCGAATCCTGTTCTGTAAACATTCAGCCTTTTTAGCCACTTGCTGCATTTTAAGTGATTAAAAACGGACCGTATAGCAGGATATTATGATGTGTAAGAACTCGTCGCTGGCTGCCAATGCCCCAAAAATGGCACTTCCATTACAACGAGATTACGGATAATCTTGATCTGTACACTTTCGGCCTTTTCCGGCCAGTTTCCGCATTTTAATTGATTCAAAGCTGGTAATATAGCAGGAAATTATGATGTGCAAGAACGGGTTGCACGCAGGAACCCTTCGAAGAATGGCAATGCCGCTAAAACGAGCATATGGAAAATCCTGTGCTATACATGTACGGCCTTTTTAGCCTTCTCCCGCTTTGTAATTGTTTCAAAACGTGCCCTATAGCAGGATATTCTGATGTGTGAGGACTCGTTGCACGCTGCCAATCCACGAAAATTGGTACTTCCATTACAACGAGCATACGGAGAATCCTCTTTTGTACATATTCGGCCTTTTCCGGCCAGATTCGCCCATTTTAATTGATTCAAAGCGGGTCATATAGCAGAAAATTATAATGTGCGAGAACGGGTTGACGTGCACAAGCACACCGTAAATGGTACTTCCAAAACAACGAGCTTACGGCGAATCCTGTTCTGTAAACATTCAGCCTTTTTAGCCACTTGCTGCATTTTAAGTGATTAAAAACGGACCGTATAGCAGGATATTATGATGTGTAAGAACTCGTCGCTGGCTGCCAATGCCCCAAAAATGGCACTTCCATTACAACGAGATTACGGATAATCTTGATCTGTACACTTTCGGCCTTTTCCGGCCAGATTCCCCCTTTTTAATTGATTCAAAGCTGGTAATATAGCAGGAAATTATGATGTGCAAGAACGGGTTGCACGCAGGAACCCTTCGAAGAATGGCAATGCCGCTAAAACGAGCATATGGAAAATCCTGTGCTATACATGTACGGCCTTTTTAGCCTTCTCCCGCTTTGTAATTGTTTCAAAACGTGCCCTATAGCAGGATATTCTGATGTGTGAGGACTCGTTGCACGCTGCCAATCCACGAAAATTGGTACTTCCATTACAACGAGCATACGGAGAATCCTCTTTTGTACATATTCGGCCTTTTCCGGCCAGATTCGCCCATTTTAATTGATTCAAAGCGGGTCATATAGCAGAAAATTATAATGTGCGAGAACGGGTTGACGTGCACAAGCACACCGTAAATGGTACTTCCAAAACAACGAGCTTACGGCGAATCCTGTTCTGTAAACATTCAGCCTTTTTAGCCACTTGCTGCATTTTAAGTGATTAAAAACGGACCGTATAGCAGGATATTATGATGTGTAAGAACTCGTCGCTGGCTGCCAATGCCCCAAAAATGGCACTTCCATTACAACGAGATTACGGATAATCTTGATCTGTACACTTTCGGCCTTTTCCGGCCAGTTTCCGCATTTTAATTGATTCAAAGCTGGTAATATAGCAGGAAATTATGATGTGCAAGAACGGGTTGCACGCAGGAACCCTTCGAAGAATGGCAATGCCGCTAAAACGAGCATATGGAAAATCCTGTGCTATACATGTACGGCCTTTTTAGCCTTCTCCCGCTTTGTAATTGTTTCAAAACGTGCCCTATAGCAGGATATTCTGATGTGTGAGGACTCGTTGCACGCTGCCAATCCACGAAAATTGGTACTTCCATTACAACGAGCATACGGAGAATCCTCTTTTGTACATATTCGGCCTTTTCCGGCCAGATTCGCCCATTTTAATTGATTCAAAGCGGGTCATATAGCAGAAAATTATAATGTGCGAGAACGGGTTGACGTGCACAAGCACACCGTAAATGGTACTTCCAAAACAACGAGCTTACGGCGAATCCTGTTCTGTAAACATTCAGCCTTTTTAGCCACTTGCTGCATTTTAAGTGATTAAAAACGGACCGTATAGCAGGATATTATGATGTGTAAGAACTCGTCGCTGGCTGCCAATGCCCCAAAAATGGCACTTCCATTACAACGAGATTACGGATAATCTTGATCTGTACACTTTCGGCCTTTTCCGGCCAGTTTCCGCATTTTAATTGATTCAAAGCTGGTAATATAGCAGGAAATTATGATGTGCAAGAACGGGTTGCACGCAGGAACCCTTCGAAGAATGGCAATGCCGCTAAAACGAGCATATGGAAAATCCTGTGCTATACATGTACGGCCTTTTTAGCCTTCTCCCGCTTTGTAATTGTTTCAAAACGTGCCCTATAGCAGGATATTCTGATGTGTGAGGACTCGTTGCACGCTGCCAATCCACGAAAATTGGTACTTCCATTACAACGAGCATACGGAGAATCCTCTTTTGTACATATTCGGCCTTTTCCGGCCAGATTCGCCCATTTTAATTGATTCAAAGCGGGTCATATAGCAGAAAATTATAATGTGCGAGAACGGGTTGACGTGCACAAGCACACCGTAAATGGTACTTCCAAAACAACGAGCTTACGGCGAATCCTGTTCTGTAAACATTCAGCCTTTTTAGCCACTTGCTGCATTTTAAGTGATTAAAAACGGACCGTATAGCAGGATATTATGATGTGTAAGAACTCGTCGCTGGCTGCCAATGCCCCAAAAATGGCACTTCCATTACAACGAGATTACGGATAATCTTGATCTGTACACTTTCGGCCTTTTCCGGCCAGTTTCCGCATTTTAATTGATTCAAAGCTGGTAATATAGCAGGAAATTATGATGTGCAAGAACGGGTTGCACGCAGGAACCCTTCGAAGAATGGCAATGCCGCTAAAACGAGCATATGGAAAATCCTGTGCTATACATGTACGGCCTTTTTAGCCTTCTCCCGCTTTGTAATTGTTTCAAAACGTGCCCTATAGCAGGATATTCTGATGTGTGAGGACTCGTTGCACGCTGCCAATCCACGAAAATTGGTACTTCCATTACAACGAGCATACGGAGAATCCTCTTTTGTACATATTCGGCCTTTTCCGGCCAGATTCGCCCATTTTAATTGATTCAAAGCGGGTCATATAGCAGAAAATTATAATGTGCGAGAACGGGTTGACGTGCACAAGCACACCGTAAATGGTACTTCCAAAACAACGAGCTTACGGCGAATCCTGTTCTGTAAACATTCAGCCTTTTTAGCCACTTGCTGCATTTTAAGTGATTAAAAACGGACCGTATAGCAGGATATTATGATGTGTAAGAACTCGTCGCTGGCTGCCAATGCCCCAAAAATGGCACTTCCATTACAACGAGATTACGGATAATCTTGATCTGTACACTTTCGGCCTTTTCCGGCCAGTTTCCGCATTTTAATTGATTCAAAGCTGGTAATATAGCAGGAAATTATGATGTGCAAGAACGGGTTGCACGCAGGAACCCTTCGAAGAATGGCAATGCCGCTAAAACGAGCATATGGAAAATCCTGTGCTATACATGTACGGCCTTTTTAGCCTTCTCCCGCTTTGTAATTGTTTCAAAACGTGCCCTATAGCAGGATATTCTGATGTGTGAGGACTCGTTGCACGCTGCCAATCCACGAAAATTGGTACTTCCATTACAACGAGCATACGGAGAATCCTCTTTTGTACATATTCGGCCTTTTCCGGCCAGATTCGCCCATTTTAATTGATTCAAAGCGGGTCATATAGCAGAAAATTATAATGTGCGAGAACGGGTTGACGTGCACAAGCACACCGTAAATGGTACTTCCAAAACAACGAGCTTACGGCGAATCCTGTTCTGTAAACATTCAGCCTTTTTAGCCACTTGCTGCATTTTAAGTGATTAAAAACGGACCGTATAGCAGGATATTATGATGTGTAAGAACTCGTCGCTGGCTGCCAATGCCCCAAAAATGGCACTTCCATTACAACGAGATTACGGATAATCTTGATCTGTACACTTTCGGCCTTTTCCGGCCAGTTTCCGCATATTAATTGATTCAAAGCTGGTAATATAGCAGGAAATTATGATGTGCAAGAACGGGTTGCACGCAGGAACCCTTCGAAGAATGGCAATGCCGCTAAAACGAGCATATGGAAAATCCTGTGCTATACATGTACGGCCTTTTTAGCCTTCTCCCGCTTTGTAATTGTTTCAAAACGTGCCCTATAGCAGGATATTCTGATGTGTGAGGACTCGTTGCACGCTGCCAATCCACGAAAATTGGTACTTCCATTACAACGAGCATACGGAGAATCCTCTTTTGTACATATTCGGCCTTTTCCGGCCAGATTCGCCCATTTTAATTGATTCAAAGCGGGTCATATAGCAGAAAATTATAATGTGCGAGAACGGGTTGACGTGCACAAGCACACCGTAAATGGTACTTCCAAAACAACGAGCTTACGGCGAATCCTGTTCTGTAAACATTCAGCCTTTTTAGCCACTTGCTGCATTTTAAGTGATTAAAAACGGACCGTATAGCAGGATATTATGATGTGTAAGAACTCGTCGCTGGCTGCCAATGCCCCAAAAATGGCACTTCCATTACAACGAGATTACGGATAATCTTGATCTGTACACTTTCGGCCTTTTCCGGCCAGTTTCCGCATTTTAATTGATTCAAAGCTGGTAATATAGCAGGAAATTATGATGTGCAAGAACGGGTTGCACGCAGGAACCCTTCGAAGAATGGCAATGCCGCTAAAACGAGCATATGGAAAATCCTGTGCTATACATGTACGGCCTTTTTAGCCTTCTCCCGCTTTGTAATTGTTTCAAAACGTGCCCTATAGCAGGATATTCTGATGTGTGAGGACTCGTTGCACGCTGCCAATCCACGAAAATTGGTACTTCCATTACAACGAGCATACGGAGAATCCTCTTTTGTACATATTCGGCCTTTTCCGGCCAGATTCGCCCATTTTAATTGATTCAAAGCGGGTCATATAGCAGAAAATTATAATGTGCGAGAACGGGTTGACGTGCACAAGCACACCGTAAATGGTACTTCCAAAACAACGAGCTTACGGCGAATCCTGTTCTGTAAACATTCAGCCTTTTTAGCCATTTGCTGCATTTTAAGTGATTAAAAACGGACCGTATAGCAGGATATTATGATGTGTAAGAACTCGTCGCTGGCTGCCAATGCCCCAAAAATGGCACTTCCATTACAACGAGATTACGGATAATCTTGATCTGTACACTTTCGGCCTTTTCCGGCCAGTTTCCGCATTTTAATTGATTCAAAGCTGGTAATATAGCAGGAAATTATGATGTGCAAGAACGGGTTGCACGCAGGAACCCTTCCAAGAATGGCAATGCCGCTAAAACGAGCATATGGAAAATCCTGTGCTATACATGTACGGCCTTTTTAGCCTTCTCCCGCTTTGTAATTGTTTCAAAACGTGCCCTATAGCAGGATATTCTGATGTGTGAGGACTCGTTGCACGCTGCCAATCCACGAAAATTGGTACTTCCATTACAACGAGCATACGGAGAATCCTCTTTTGTACATATTCGGCCTTTTCCGGCCAGATTCGCCCATTTTAATTGATTCAAAGCGGGTCATATAGCAGAAAATTATAATGTGCGAGAACGGGTTGACGTGCACAAGCACACCGTAAATGGTACTTCCAAAACAACGAGCTTACGGCGAATCCTGTTCTGTAAACATTCAGCCTTTTTAGCCACTTGCTGCATTTTAAGTGATTAAAAACGGACCGTATAGCAGGATATTATGATGTGTAAGAACTCGTCGCTGGCTGCCAATGCCCCAAAAATGGCACTTCCATTACAACGAGATTACGGATAATCTTGATCTGTACACTTTCGGCCTTTTCCGGCCAGTTTCCGCATTTTAATTGATTCAAAGCTGGTAATATAGCAGGAAATTATGATGTGCAAGAACGGGTTGCACGCAGGAACCCTTCGAAGAATGGCAATGCCGCTAAAACGAGCATATGGAAAATCCTGTGCTATACATGTACGGCCTTTTTAGCCTTCTCCCGCTTTGTAATTGTTTCAAAACGTGCCCTATAGCAGGATATTCTGATGTGTGAGGACTCGTTGCACGCTGCCAATCCACGAAAATTGGTACTTCCATTACAACGAGCATACGGAGAATCCTCTTTTGTACATATTCGGCCTTTTCCGGCCAGATTCGCCCATTTTAATTGATTCAAAGCGGGTCATATAGCAGAAAATTATAATGTGCGAGAACGGGTTGACGTGCACAAGCACACCGTAAATGGTACTTCCAAAACAACGAGCTTACGGCGAATCCTGTTCTGTAAACATTCAGCCTTTTTAGCCACTTGCTGCATTTTAAGTGATTAAAAACGGACCGTATAGCAGGATATTATGATGTGTAAGAACTCGTCGCTGGCTGCCAATGCCCCAAAAATGGCACTTCCATTACAACGAGATTACGGATAATCTTGATCTGTACACTTTCGGCCTTTTCCGGCCAGTTTCCGCATTTTAATTGATTCAAAGCTGGTAATATAGCAGGAAATTATGATGTGCAAGAACGGGTTGCACGCAGGAACCCTTCGAAGAATGGCAATGCCGCTAAAACGAGCATATGGAAAATCCTGTGCTATACATGTACGGCCTTTTTAGCCTTCTCCCGCTTTGTAATTGTTTCAAAACGTGCCCTATAGCAGGATATTCTGATGTGTGAGGACTCGTTGCACGCTGCCAATCCACGAAAATTGGTACTTCCATTACAACGAGCATACGGAGAATCCTCTTTTGTACATATTCGGCCTTTTCCGGCCAGATTCGCCCATTTTAATTGATTCAAAGCGGGTCATATAGCAGAAAATTATAATGTGCGAGAACGGGTTGACGTGCACAAGCACACCGTAAATGGTACTTCCAAAACAACGAGCTTACGGCGAATCCTGTTCTGTAAACATTCAGCCTTTTTAGCCACTTGCTGCATTTTAAGTGATTAAAAACGGACCGTATAGCAGGATATTATGATGTGTAAGAACTCGTCGCTGGCTGCCAATGCCCCAAAAATGGCACTTCCATTACAACGAGATTACGGATAATCTTGATCTGTACACTTTCGGCCTTTTCCGGCCAGTTTCCGCATTTTAATTGATTCAAAGCTGGTAATATAGCAGGAAATTATGATGTGCAAGAACGGGTTGCACGCAGGAACCCTTCGAAGAATGGCAATGCCGCTAAAACGAGCATATGGAAAATCCTGTGCTATACATGTACGGCCTTTTTAGCCTTCTCCCGCTTTGTAATTGTTTCAAAACGTGCCCTATAGCAGGATATTCTGATGTGTGAGGACTCGTTGCACGCTGCCAATCCACGAAAATTGGTACTTCCATTACAACGAGCATACGGAGAATCCTCTTTTGTACATATTCGGCCTTTTCCGGCCAGATTCGCCCATTTTAATTGATTCAAAGCGGGTCATATAGCAGAAAATTATAATGTGCGAGAACGGGTTGACGTGCACAAGCACACCGTAAATGGTACTTCCAAAACAACGAGCTTACGGCGAATCCTGTTCTGTAAACATTCAGCCTTTTTAGCCACTTGCTGCATTTTAAGTGATTAAAAACGGACCGTATAGCAGGATATTATGATGTGTAAGAACTCGTCGCTGGCTGCCAATGCCCCAAAAATGGCACTTCCATTACAACGAGATTACGGATAATCTTGATCTGTACACTTTCGGCCTTTTCCGGCCAGTTTCCGCATTTTAATTGATTCAAAGCTGGTAATATAGCAGGAAATTATGATGTGCAAGAACGGGTTGCACGCAGGAACCCTTCGAAGAATGGCAATGCCGCTAAAACGAGCATATGGAAAATCCTGTGCTATACATGTACGGCCTTTTTAGCCTTCTCCCGCTTTGTAATTGTTTCAAAACGTGCCCTATAGCAGGATATTCTGATGTGTGAGGACTCGTTGCACGCTGCCAATCCACGAAAATTGGTACTTCCATTACAACGAGCATACGGAGAATCCTCTTTTGTACATATTCGGCCTTTTCCGGCCAGATTCGCCCATTTTAATTGATTCAAAGCGGGTCATATAGCAGAAAATTATAATGTGCGAGAACGGGTTGACGTGCACAAGCACACCGTAAATGGTACTTCCAAAACAACGAGCTTACGGCGAATCCTGTTCTGTAAACATTCAGCCTTTTTAGCCACTTGCTGCATTTTAAGTGATTAAAAACGGACCGTATAGCAGGATATTATGATGTGTAAGAACTCGTCGCTGGCTGCCAATGCCCCAAAAATGGCACTTCCATTACAACGAGATTACGGATAATCTTGATCTGTACACTTTCGGCCTTTTCCGGCCAGTTTCCGCATTTTAATTGATTCAAAGCTGGTAATATAGCAGGAAATTATGATGTGCAAGAACGGGTTGCACGCAGGAACCCTTCGAAGAATGGCAATGCCGCTAAAACGAGCATATGGAAAATCCTGTGCTATACATGTACGGCCTTTTTAGCCTTCTCCCGCTTTGTAATTGTTTCAAAACGTGCCCTATAGCAGGATATTCTGATGTGTGAGGACTCGTTGCACGCTGCCAATCCACGAAAATTGGTACTTCCATTACAACGAGCATACGGAGAATCCTCTTTTGTACATATTCGGCCTTTTCCGGCCAGATTCGCCCATTTTAATTGATTCAAAGCGGGTCATATAGCAGAAAATTATAATGTGCGAGAACGGGTTGACGTGCACAAGCACACCGTAAATGGTACTTCCAAAACAACGAGCTTACGGCGAATCCTGTTCTGTAAACATTCAGCCTTTTTAGCCACTTGCTGCATTTTAAGTGATTAAAAACGGACCGTATAGCAGGATATTATGATGTGTAAGAACTCGTCGCTGGCTGCCAATGCCCCAAAAATGGCACTTCCATTACAACGAGATTACGGATAATCTTGATCTGTACACTTTCGGCCTTTTCCGGCCAGTTTCCGCATTTTAATTGATTCAAAGCTGGTAATATAGCAGGAAATTATGATGTGCAAGAACGGGTTGCACGCAGGAACCCTTCGAAGAATGGCAATGCCGCTAAAACGAGCATATGGAAAATCCTGTGCTATACATGTACGGCCTTTTTAGCCTTCTCCCGCTTTGTAATTGTTTCAAAACGTGCCCTATAGCAGGATATTCTGATGTGTGAGGACTCGTTGCACGCTGCCAATCCACGAAAATTGGTACTTCCATTACAACGAGCATACGGAGAATCCTCTTTTGTACATATTCGGCCTTTTCCGGCCAGATTCGCCCATTTTAATTGATTCAAAGCGGGTCATATAGCAGAAAATTATAATGTGCGAGAACGGGTTGACGTGCACAAGCACACCGTAAATGGTACTTCCAAAACAACGAGCTTACGGCGAATCCTGTTCTGTAAACATTCAGCCTTTTTAGCCACTTGCTGCATTTTAAGTGATTAAAAACGGACCGTATAGCAGGATATTATGATGTGTAAGAACTCGTCGCTGGCTGCCAATGCCCCAAAAATGGCACTTCCATTACAACGAGATTACGGATAATCTTGATCTGTACACTTTCGGCCTTTTCCGGCCAGTTTCCGCATTTTAATTGATTCAAAGCTGGTAATATAGCAGGAAATTATGATGTGCAAGAACGGGTTGCACGCAGGAACCCTTCGAAGAATGGCAATGCCGCTAAAACGAGCATATGGAAAATCCTGTGCTATACATGTACGGCCTTTTTAGCCTTCTCCCGCTTTGTAATTGTTTCAAAACGTGCCCTATAGCAGGATATTCTGATGTGTGAGGACTCGTTGCACGCTGCCAATCCACGAAAATTGGTACTTCCATTACAACGAGCATACGGAGAATCCTCTTTTGTACATATTCGGACTTTTCCGGCCAGATTCGCCCATTTTAATTGATTCAAAGCGGGTCATATAGCAGAAAATTATAATGTGCGAGAACGGGTTGACGTGCACAAGCACACCGTAAATGGTACTTCCAAAACAACGAGCTTACGGCGAATCCTGTTCTGTAAACATTCAGCCTTTTTAGCCACTTGCTGCATTTTAAGTGATTAAAAACGGACCGTATAGCAGGATATTATGATGTGTAAGAACTCGTCGCTGGCTGCCAATGCCCCAAAAATGGCACTTCCATTACAACGAGATTACGGATAATCTTGATCTGTACACTTTCGGCCTTTTCCGGCCAGTTTCCGCATTTTAATTGATTCAAAGCTGGTAATATAGCAGGAAATTATGATGTGCAAGAACGGGTTGCACGCAGGAACCCTTCGAAGAATGGCAATGCCGCTAAAACGAGCATATGGAAAATCCTGTGCTATACATGTACGGCCTTTTTAGCCTTCTCCCGCTTTGTAATTGTTTCAAAACGTGCCCTATAGCAGGATATTCTGATGTGTGAGGACTCGTTGCACGCTGCCAATCCACGAAAATTGGTACTTCCATTACAACGAGCATACGGAGAATCCTCTTTTGTACATATTCGGCCTTTTCCGGCCAGATTCGCCCATTTTAATTGATTCAAAGCGGGTCATATAGCAGAAAATTATAATGTGCGAGAACGGGTTGACGTGCACAAGCACACCGTAAATGGTACTTCCAAAACAACGAGCTTACGGCGAATCCTGTTCTGTAAACATTCAGCCTTTTTAGCCACTTGCTGCATTTTAAGTGATTAAAAACGGACCGTATAGCAGGATATTATGATGTGTAAGAACTCGTCGCTGGCTGCCAATGCCCCAAAAATGGCACTTCCATTACAACGAGATTACGGATAATCTTGATCTGTACACTTTCGGCCTTTTCCGGCCAGTTTCCGCATTTTAATTGATTCAAAGCTGGTAATATAGCAGGAAATTATGATGTGCAAGAACGGGTTGCACGCAGGAACCCTTCGAAGAATGGCAATGCCGCTAAAACGAGCATATGGAAAATCCTGTGCTATACATGTACGGCCTTTTTAGCCTTCTCCCGCTTTGTAATTGTTTCAAAACGTGCCCTATAGCAGGATATTCTGATGTGTGAGGACTCGTTGCACGCTGCCAATCCACGAAAATTGGTACTTCCATTACAACGAGCATACGGAGAATCCTCTTTTGTACATATTCGGCCTTTTCCGGCCAGATTCGCCCATTTTAATTGATTCAAAGCGGGTCATATAGCAGAAAATTATAATGTGCGAGAACGGGTTGACGTGCACAAGCACACCGTAAATGGTACTTCCAAAACAACGAGCTTACGGCGAATCCTGTTCTGTAAACATTCAGCCTTTTTAGCCATTTGCTGCATTTTAAGTGATTAAAAACGGACCGTATAGCAGGATATTATGATGTGTAAGAACTCGTCGCTGGCTGCCAATGCCCCAAAAATGGCACTTCCATTACAACGAGATTACGGATAATCTTGATCTGTACACTTTCGGCCTTTTCCGGCCAGTTTCCGCATTTTAATTGATTCAAAGCTGGTAATATAGCAGGAAATTATGATGTGCAAGAACGGGTTGCACGCAGGAACCCTTCGAAGAATGGCAATGCCGCTAAAACGAGCATATGGAAAATCCTGTGCTATACATGTACGGCCTTTTTAGCCTTCTCCCGCTTTGTAATTGTTTCAAAACGTGCCCTATAGCAGGATATTCTGATGTGTGAGGACTCGTTGCACGCTGCCAATCCACGAAAATTGGTACTTCCATTACAACGAGCATACGGAGAATCCTCTTTTGTACATATTCGGCCTTTTCCGGCCAGATTCGCCCATTTTAATTGATTCAAAGCGGGTCATATAGCAGAAAATTATAATGTGCGAGAACGGGTTGACGTGCACAAGCACACCGTAAATGGTACTTCCAAAACAACGAGCTTACGGCGAATCCTGTTCTGTAAACATTCAGCCTTTTTAGCCACTTGCTGCATTTTAAGTGATTAAAAACGGACCGTATAGCAGGATATTATGATGTGTAAGAACTCGTCGCTGGCTGCCAATGCCCCAAAAATGGCACTTCCATTACAACGAGATTACGGATAATCTTGATCTGTACACTTTCGGCCTTTTCCGGCCAGTTTCCGCATTTTAATTGATTCAAAGCTGGTAATATAGCAGGAAATTATGATGTGCAAGAACGGGTTGCACGCAGGAACCCTTCGAAGAATGGCAATGCCGCTAAAACGAGCATATGGAAAATCCTGTGCTATACATGTACGGCCTTTTTAGCCTTCTCCCGCTTTGTAATTGTTTCAAAACGTGCCCTATAGCAGGATATTCTGATGTGTGAGGACTCGTTGCACGCTGCCAATCCACGAAAATTGGTACTTCCATTACAACGAGCATACGGAGAATCCTCTTTTGTACATATTCGGCCTTTTCCGGCCAGATTCGCCCATTTTAATTGATTCAAAGCGGGTCATATAGCAGAAAATTATAATGTGCGAGAACGGGTTGACGTGCACAAGCACACCGTAAATGGTACTTCCAAAACAACGAGCTTACGGCGAATCCTGTTCTGTAAACATTCAGCCTTTTTAGCCACTTGCTGCATTTTAAGTGATTAAAAACGGACCGTATAGCAGGATATTATGATGTGTAAGAACTCGTCGCTGGCTGCCAATCCCCCAAAAATGGCACTTCCATTACAACGAGATTACGGATAATCTTGATCTGTACACTTTCGGCCTTTTCCGGCCAGTTTCCGCATTTTAATTGATTCAAAGCTGGTAATATAGCAGGAAATTATGATGTGCAAGAACGGGTTGCACGCAGGAACCCTTCGAAGAATGGCAATGCCGCTAAAACGAGCATATGGAAAATCCTGTGCTATACATGTACGGCCTTTTTAGCCTTCTCCCGCTTTGTAATTGTTTCAAAACGTGCCCTATAGCAGGATATTCTGATGTGTGAGGACTCGTTGCACGCTGCCAATCCACGAAAATTGGTACTTCCATTACAACGAGCATACGGAGAATCCTCTTTTGTACATATTCGGCCTTTTCCGGCCAGATTCGCCCATTTTAATTGATTCAAAGCGGGTCATATAGCAGAAAATTATAATGTGCGAGAACGGGTTGACGTGCACAAGCACACCGTAAATGGTACTTCCAAAACAACGAGCTTACGGCGAATCCTGTTCTGTAAACATTCAGCCTTTTTAGCCACTTGCTGCATTTTAAGTGATTAAAAACGGACCGTATAGCAGGATATTATGATGTGTAAGAACTCGTCGCTGGCTGCCAATGCCCCAAAAATGGCACTTCCATTACAACGAGATTACGGATAATCTTGATCTGTACACTTTCGGCCTTTTCCGGCCAGTTTCCGCATTTTAATTGATTCAAAGCTGGTAATATAGCAGGAAATTATGATGTGCAAGAACGGGTTGCACGCAGGAACCCTTCGAAGAATGGCAATGCCGCTAAAACGAGCATATGGAAAATCCTGTGCTATACATGTACGGCCTTTTTAGCCTTCTCCCGCTTTGTAATTGTTTCAAAACGTGCCCTATAGCAGGATATTCTGATGTGTGAGGACTCGTTGCACGCTGCCAATCCACGAAAATTGGTACTTCCATTACAACGAGCATACGGAGAATCCTCTTTTGTACATATTCGGCCTTTTCCGGCCAGATTCGCCCATTTTAATTGATTCAAAGCGGGTCATATAGCAGAAAATTATAATGTGCGAGAACGGGTTGACGTGCACAAGCACACCGTAAATGGTACTTCCAAAACAACGAGCTTACGGCGAATCCTGTTCTGTAAACATTCAGCCTTTTTAGCCACTTGCTGCATTTTAAGTGATTAAAAACGGACCGTATAGCAGGATATTATGATGTGTAAGAACTCGTCGCTGGCTGCCAATGCCCCAAAAATGGCACTTCCATTACAACGAGATTACGGATAATCTTGATCTGTACACTTTCGGCCTTTTCCGGCCAGTTTCCGCATTTTAATTGATTCAAAGCTGGTAATATAGCAGGAAATTATGATGTGCAAGAACGGGTTGCACGCAGGAACCCTTCGAAGAATGGCAATGCCGCTAAAACGAGCATATGGAAAATCCTGTGCTATACATGTACGGCCTTTTTAGCCTTCTCCCGCTTTGTAATTGTTTCAAAACGTGCCCTATAGCAGGATATTCTGATGTGTGAGGACTCGTTGCACGCTGCCAATCCACGAAAATTGGTACTTCCATTACAACGAGCATACGGAGAATCCTCTTTTGTACATATTCGGCCTTTTCCGGCCAGATTCGCCCATTTTAATTGATTCAAAGCGGGTCATATAGCAGAAAATTATAATGTGCGAGAACGGGTTGACGTGCACAAGCACACCGTAAATGGTACTTCCAAAACAACGAGCTTACGGCGAATCCTGTTCTGTAAACATTCAGCCTTTTTAGCCACTTGCTGCATTTTAAGTGATTAAAAACGGACCGTATAGCAGGATATTATGATGTGTAAGAACTCGTCGCTGGCTGCCAATGCCCCAAAAATGGCACTTCCATTACAACGAGATTACGGATAATCTTGATCTGTACACTTTCGGCCTTTTCCGGCCAGTTTCCGCATTTTAATTGATTCAAAGCTGGTAATATAGCAGGAAATTATGATGTGCAAGAACGGGTTGCACGCAGGAACCCTTCGAAGAATGGCAATGCCGCTAAAACGAGCATATGGAAAATCCTGTGCTATACATGTACGGCCTTTTTAGCCTTCTCCCGCTTTGTAATTGTTTCAAAACGTGCCCTATAGCAGGATATTCTGATGTGTGAGGACTCGTTGCACGCTGCCAATCCACGAAAATTGGTACTTCCATTACAACGAGCATACGGAGAATCCTCTTTTGTACATATTCGGCCTTTTCCGGCCAGATTCGCCCATTTTAATTGATTCAAAGCGGGTCATATAGCAGAAAATTATAATGTGCGAGAACGGGTTGACGTGCACAAGCACACCGTAAATGGTACTTCCAAAACAACGAGCTTACGGCGAATCCTGTTCTGTAAACATTCAGCCTTTTTAGCCACTTGCTGCATTTTAAGTGATTAAAAACGGACCGTATAGCAGGATATTATGATGTGTAAGAACTCGTCGCTGGCTGCCAATGCCCCAAAAATGGCACTTCCATTACAACGAGATTACGGATAATCTTGATCTGTACACTTTCGGCCTTTTCCGGCCAGTTTCCGCATTTTAATTGATTCAAAGCTGGTAATATAGCAGGAAATTATGATGTGCAAGAACGGGTTGCACGCAGGAACCCTTCGAAGAATGGCAATGCCGCTAAAACGAGCATATGGAAAATCCTGTGCTATACATGTACGGCCTTTTTAGCCTTCTCCCGCTTTGTAATTGTTTCAAAACGTGCCCTATAGCAGGATATTCTGATGTGTGAGGACTCGTTGCACGCTGCCAATCCACGAAAATTGGTACTTCCATTACAACGAGCATACGGAGAATCCTCTTTTGTACATATTCGGCCTTTTCCGGCCAGATTCGCCCATTTTAATTGATTCAAAGCGGGTCATATAGCAGAAAATTATAATGTGCGAGAACGGGTTGACGTGCACAAGCACACCGTAAATGGTACTTCCAAAACAACGAGCTTACGGCGAATCCTGTTCTGTAAACATTCAGCCTTTTTAGCCACTTGCTGCATTTTAAGTGATTAAAAACGGACCGTATAGCAGGATATTATGATGTGTAAGAACTCGTCGCTGGCTGCCAATGCCCCAAAAATGGCACTTCCATTACAACGAGATTACGGATAATCTTGATCTGTACACTTTCGGCCTTTTCCGGCCAGTTTCCGCATTTTAATTGATTCAAAGCTGGTAATATAGCAGGAAATTATGATGTGCAAGAACGGGTTGCACGCAGGAACCCTTCGAAGAATGGCAATGCCGCTAAAACGAGCATATGGAAAATCCTGTGCTATACATGTACGGCCTTTTTAGCCTTCTCCCGCTTTGTAATTGTTTCAAAACGTGCCCTATAGCAGGATATTCTGATGTGTGAGGACTCGTTGCACGCTGCCAATCCACGAAAATTGGTACTTCCATTACAACGAGCATACGGAGAATCCTCTTTTGTACATATTCGGCCTTTTCCGGCCAGATTCGCCCATTTTAATTGATTCAAAGCGGGTCATATAGCAGAAAATTATAATGTGCGAGAACGGGTTGACGTGCACAAGCACACCGTAAATGGTACTTCCAAAACAACGAGCTTACGGCGAATCCTGTTCTGTAAACATTCAGCCTTTTTAGCCACTTGCTGCATTTTAAGTGATTAAAAACGGACCGTATAGCAGGATATTATGATGTGTAAGAACTCGTCGCTGGCTGCCAATGCCCCAAAAATGGCACTTCCATTACAACGAGATTACGGATAATCTTGATCTGTACACTTTCGGCCTTTTCCGGCCAGTTTCCGCATTTTAATTGATTCAAAGCTGGTAATATAGCAGGAAATTATGATGTGCAAGAACGGGTTGCACGCAGGAACCCTTCGAAGAATGGCAATGCCGCTAAAACGAGCATATGGAAAATCCTGTGCTATACATGTACGGCCTTTTTAGCCTTCTCCCGCTTTGTAATTGTTTCAAAACGTGCCCTATAGCAGGATATTCTGATGTGTGAGGACTCGTTGCACGCTGCCAATCCACGAAAATTGGTACTTCCATTACAACGAGCATACGGAGAATCCTCTTTTGTACATATTCGGCCTTTTCCGGCCAGATTCGCCCATTTTAATTGATTCAAAGCGGGTCATATAGCAGAAAATTATAATGTGCGAGAACGGGTTGACGTGCACAAGCACACCGTAAATGGTACTTCCAAAACAACGAGCTTACGGCGAATCCTGTTCTGTAAACATTCAGCCTTTTTAGCCACTTGCTGCATTTTAAGTGATTAAAAACGGACCGTATAGCAGGATATTATGATGTGTAAGAACTCGTCGCTGGCTGCCAATGCCCCAAAAATGGCACTTCCATTACAACGAGATTACGGATAATCTTGATCTGTACACTTTCGGCCTTTTCCGGCCAGTTTCGGCATTTTAATTGATTCAAAGCTGGTAATATAGCAGGAAATTATGATGTGCAAGAACGGGTTGCACGCAGGAACCCTTCGAAGAATGGCAATGCCGCTAAAACGAGCATATGGAAAATCCTGTGCTATACATGTACGGCCTTTTTAGCCTTCTCCCGCTTTGTAATTGTTTCAAAACGTGCCCTATAGCAGGATATTCTGATGTGTGAGGACTCGTTGCACGCTGCCAATCCACGAAAATTGGTACTTCCATTACAACGAGCATACGGAGAATCCTCTTTTGTACATATTCGGCCTTTTCCGGCCAGATTCGCCCATTTTAATTGATTCAAAGCGGGTCATATAGCAGAAAATTATAATGTGCGAGAACGGGTTGACGTGCACAAGCACACCGTAAATGGTACTTCCAAAACAACGAGCTTACGGCGAATCCTGTTCTGTAAACATTCAGCCTTTTTAGCCACTTGCTGCATTTTAAGTGATTAAAAACGGACCGTATAGCAGGATATTATGATGTGTAAGAACTCGTCGCTGGCTGCCAATGCCCCAAAAATGGCACTTCCATTACAACGAGATTACGGATAATCTTGATCTGTACACTTTCGGCCTTTTCCGGCCAGTTTCCGCATTTTAATTGATTCAAAGCTGGTAATATAGCAGGAAATTATGATGTGCAAGAACGGGTTGCACGCAGGAACCCTTCCAAGAATGGCAATGCCGCTAAAACGAGCATATGGAAAATCCTGTGCTATACATGTACGGCCTTTTTAGCCTTCTCCCGCTTTGTAATTGTTTCAAAACGTGCCCTATAGCAGGATATTATGATGTGTGAGGACTCGTTGCACGCTTCCAATCCCCGAAAATTGGTACTTCCATTACAACGAGCATACGGAGAATCCTCTTTTGTACATATTCGGCCTTTTCCGGCCAGATTCGCCCATTTTAATTGATTCAAAGCGGGTCATATAGCAGAAAATTATAATGTGCGAGAACGGGTTGACGTGCACAAGCACACCGTAAATGGTACTTCCAAAACAACGAGCTTACGGCGAATCCTGTTCTGTAAACATTCAGCCTTTTTAGCCACTTGCTGCATTTTAAGTGATTAAAAACGGACCGTATAGCAGGATATTATGATGTGTAAGAACTCGTCGCTGGCTGCCAATGCCCCAAAAATGGCACTTCCATTACAACGAAATTACGGATAATCTTGATCTGTACATATTCGGCCTTTTCCGGCCACTTCCCGCATTTTAATTGATTCAGAACGGATCATATAGCAGGAAATTATGATGTGCAAGAACGGTTTGCACGCAGGAACCCTTCGAAGAATGGCAATGCCGCTAAAACGAGCATATGGAAAATCCTGTGCTATACATGTACGGCCTTTTTAGCCTTCTCCCGCTTTGTAATTGTTTCAAAACGTGCCCTATAGCAGGATATTCTGATGTGTGAGGACTCGTTGCACGCTGCCAATCCACGAAAATTGGTACTTCCATTACAACGAGCATACGGAGAATCCTCTTTTGTACATATTCGGACTTTTCCGGCCAGATTCGCCCATTTTAATTGATTCAAAGCGGGTCATATAGCAGAAAATTATAATGTGCGAGAACGGGTTGACGTGCACAAGCACACCGTAAATGGTACTTCCAAAACAACGAGCTTACGGCGAATCCTGTTCTGTAAACATTCAGCCTTTTTAGCCACTTGCTGCATTTTAAGTGATTAAAAACGGACCGTATAGCAGGATATTATGATGTGTAAGAACTCGTCGCTGGCTGCCAATGCCCCAAAAATGGCACTTCCATTACAACGAGATTACGGATAATCTTGATCTGTACACTTTCGGCCTTTTCCGGCCAGTTTCCGCATTTTAATTGATTCAAAGCTGGTAATATAGCAGGAAATTATGATGTGCAAGAACGGGTTGCACGCAGGAACCCTTCGAAGAATGGCAATGCCGCTAAAACGAGCATATGGAAAATCCTGTGCTATACATGTACGGCCTTTTTAGCCTTCTCCCGCTTTGTAATTGTTTCAAAACGTGCCCTATAGCAGGATATTCTGATGTGTGAGGACTCGTTGCACGCTGCCAATCCACGAAAATTGGTACTTCCATTACAACGAGCATACGGAGAATCCTCTTTTGTACATATTCGGCCTTTTCCGGCCAGATTCGCCCATTTTAATTGATTCAAAGCGGGTCATATAGCAGAAAATTATAATGTGCGAGAACGGGTTGACGTGCACAAGCACACCGTAAATGGTACTTCCAAAACAACGAGCTTACGGCGAATCCTGTTCTGTAAACATTCAGCCTTTTTAGCCACTTGCTGCATTTTAAGTGATTAAAAACGGACCGTATAGCAGGATATTATGATGTGTAAGAACTCGTCGCTGGCTGCCAATGCCCCAAAAATGGCACTTCCATTACAACGAGATTACGGATAATCTTGATCTGTACACTTTCGGCCTTTTCCGGCCAGTTTCCGCATTTTAATTGATTCAAAGCTGGTAATATAGCAGGAAATTATGATGTGCAAGAACGGGTTGCACGCAGGAACCCTTCGAAGAATGGCAATGCCGCTAAAACGAGCATATGGAAAATCCTGTGCTATACATGTACGGCCTTTTTAGCCTTCTCCCGCTTTGTAATTGTTTCAAAACGTGCCCTATAGCAGGATATTCTGATGTGTGAGAACTCGTTGCACGCTGCCAATCCACGAAAATTGGTACTTCCATTACAACGAGCATACGGAGAATCCTCTTTTGTACATATTCGGCCTTTTCCGGCCAGATTCGCCCATTTTAATTGATTCAAAGCGGGTCATATAGCAGAAAATTATAATGTGCGAGAACGGGTTGACGTGCACAAGCACACCGTAAATGGTACTTCCAAAACAACGAGCTTACGGCGAATCCTGTTCTGTAAACATTCAGCCTTTTTAGCCACTTGCTGCATTTTAAGTGATTAAAAACGGACCGTATAGCAGGATATTATGATGTGTAAGAACTCGTCGCTGGCTGCCAATGCCCCAAAAATGGCACTTCCATTACAACGAGATTACGGATAATCTTGATCTGTACACTTTCGGCCTTTTCCGGCCAGTTTCCGCATTTTAATTGATTCAAAGCTGGTAATATAGCAGGAAATTATGATGTGCAAGAACGGGTTGCACGCAGGAACCCTTCGAAGAATGGCAATGCCGCTAAAACGAGCATATGGAAAATCCTGTGCTATACATGTACGGCCTTTTTAGCCTTCTCCCGCTTTGTAATTGTTTCAAAACGTGCCCTATAGCAGGATATTCTGATGTGTGAGGACTCGTTGCACGCTGCCAATCCACGAAAATTGGTACTTCCATTACAACGAGCATACGGAGAATCCTCTTTTGTACATATTCGGCCTTTTCCGGCCAGATTCGCCCATTTTAATTGATTCAAAGCGGGTCATATAGCAGAAAATTATAATGTGCGAGAACGGGTTGACGTGCACAAGCACACCGTAAATGGTACTTCCAAAACAACGAGCTTACGGCGAATCCTGTTCTGTAAACATTCAGCCTTTTTAGCCACTTGCTGCATTTTAAGTGATTAAAAACGGACCGTATAGCAGGATATTATGATGTGTAAGAACTCGTCGCTGGCTGCCAATGCCCCAAAAATGGCACTTCCATTACAACGAGATTACGGATAATCTTGATCTGTACACTTTCGGCCTTTTCCGGCCAGTTTCCGCATTTTAATTGATTCAAAGCTGGTAATATAGCAGGAAATTATGATGTGCAAGAACGGGTTGCACGCAGGAACCCTTCGAAGAATGGCAATGCCGCTAAAACGAGCATATGGAAAATCCTGTGCTATACATGTACGGCCTTTTTAGCCTTCTCCCGCTTTGTAATTGTTTCAAAACGTGCCCTATAGCAGGATATTCTGATGTGTGAGGACTCGTTGCACGCTGCCAATCCACGAAAATTGGTACTTCCATTACAACGAGCATACGGAGAATCCTCTTTTGTACATATTCGGCCTTTTCCGGCCAGATTCGCCCATTTTAATTGATTCAAAGCGGGTCATATAGCAGAAAATTATAATGTGCGAGAACGGGTTGACGTGCACAAGCACACCGTAAATGGTACTTCCAAAACAACGAGCTTACGGCGAATCCTGTTCTGTAAACATTCAGCCTTTTTAGCCACTTGCTGCATTTTAAGTGATTAAAAACGGACCGTATAGCAGGATATTATGATGTGTAAGAACTCGTCGCTGGCTGCCAATGCCCCAAAAATGGCACTTCCATTACAACGAGATTACGGATAATCTTGATCTGTACACTTTCGGCCTTTTCCGGCCAGTTTCCGCATTTTAATTGATTCAAAGCTGGTAATATAGCAGGAAATTATGATGTGCAAGAACGGGTTGCACGCAGGACCCTTCGAAGAATGGCAATGCCGCTAAAACGAGCATATGGAAAATCCTGTGCTATACATGTACGGCCTTTTTAGCCTTCTCCCGCTTTGTAATTGTTTCAAAACGTGCCCTATAGCAGGATATTCTGATGTGTGAGGACTCGTTGCACGCTGCCAATCCACGAAAATTGGTACTTCCATTACAACGAGCATACGGAGAATCCTCTTTTGTACATATTCGGCCTTTTCCGGCCAGATTCGCCCATTTTAATTGATTCAAAGCGGGTCATATAGCAGAAAATTATAATGTGCGAGAACGGGTTGACGTGCACAAGCACACCGTAAATGGTACTTCCAAAACAACGAGCTTACGGCGAATCCTGTTCTGTAAACATTCAGCCTTTTTAGCCACTTGCTGCATTTTAAGTGATTAAAAACGGACCGTATAGCAGGATATTATGATGTGTAAGAACTCGTCGCTGGCTGCCAATGCCCCAAAAATGGCACTTCCATTACAACGAGATTACGGATAATCTTGATCTGTACACTTTCGGCCTTTTCCGGCCAGTTTCCGCATTTTAATTGATTCAAAGCTGGTAATATAGCAGGAAATTATGATGTGCAAGAACGGGTTGCACGCAGGAACCCTTCGAAGAATGGCAATGCCGCTAAAACGAGCATATGGAAAATCCTGTGCTATACATGTACGGCCTTTTTAGCCTTCTCCCGCTTTGTAATTGTTTCAAAACGTGCCCTATAGCAGGATATTCTGATGTGTGAGGACTCGTTGCACGCTGCCAATCCACGAAAATTGGTACTTCCATTACAACGAGCATACGGAGAATCCTCTTTTGTACATATTCGGCCTTTTCCGGCCAGATTCGCCCATTTTAATTGATTCAAAGCGGGTCATATAGCAGAAAATTATAATGTGCGAGAACGGGTTGACGTGCACAAGCACACCGTAAATGGTACTTCCAAAACAACGAGCTTACGGCGAATCCTGTTCTGTAAACATTCAGCCTTTTTAGCCACTTGCTGCATTTTAAGTGATTAAAAACGGACCGTATAGCAGGATATTATGATGTGTAAGAACTCGTCGCTGGCTGCCAATGCCCCAAAAATGGCACTTCCATTACAACGAAATTACGGATAATCTTGATCTGTACATATTCGGCCTTTTCCGGCCACTTCCTGCATTTTAATTGATTCAGAACGGATCATATAGCAGGAAATTATGATGTGCAAGAACGGGTTGCACGCAGGAACCCTTCGAAGAATGGCAATGCCGCTAAAACGAGCATATGGAAAATCCTGTGCTATACATGTACGGCCTTTTTAGCCTTCTCCCGCTTTGTAATTGTTTCAAAACGTGCCCTATAGCAGGATATTCTGATGTGTGAGGACTCGTTGCACGCTGCCAATCCACGAAAATTGGTACTTCCATTACAACGAGCATACGGAGAATCCTCTTTTGTACATATTCGGCCTTTTCCGGCCAGATTCGCCCATTTTAATTGATTCAAAGCGGGTCATATAGCAGAAAATTATAATGTGCGAGAACGGGTTGACGTGCACAAGCACACCGTAAATGGTACTTCCAAAACAACGAGCTTACGGCGAATCCTGTTCTGTAAACATTCAGCCTTTTTAGCCACTTGCTGCATTTTAAGTGATTAAAAACGGACCGTATAGCAGGATATTATGATGTGTAAGAACTCGTCGCTGGCTGCCAATGCCCCAAAAATGGCACTTCCATTACAACGAAATTACGGATAATCTTGATCTGTACATATTCGGCCTTTTCCGGCCACTTCCCGCATTTTAATTGATTCAAAGCTGGTAATATAGCAGGAAATTATGATGTGCAAGAACGGGTTGCACGCAGGAACCCTTCGAAGAATGGCAATGCCGCTAAAACGAGCATATGGAAAATCCTGTGCTATACATGTACGGCCTTTTTAGCCTTCTCCCGCTTTGTAATTGTTTCAAAACGTGCCCTATAGCAGGATATTCTGATGTGTGAGGACTCGTTGCACGCTGCCAATCCACGAAAATTGGTACTTCCATTACAACGAGCATACGGAGAATCCTCTTTTGTACATATTCGGCCTTTTCCGGCCAGATTCGCCCATTTTAATTGATTCAAAGCGGGTCATATAGCAGAAAATTATAATGTGCGAGAACGGGTTGACGTGCACAAGCACACCGTAAATGGTACTTCCAAAACAACGAGCTTACGGCGAATCCTGTTCTGTAAACATTCAGCCTTTTTAGCCACTTGCTGCATTTTAAGTGATTAAAAACGGACCGTATAGCAGGATATTATGATGTGTAAGAACTCGTCGCTGGCTGCCAATGCCCCAAAAATGGCACTTCCATTACAACGAGATTACGGATAATCTTGATCTGTACACTTTCGGCCTTTTCCGGCCAGTTTCCGCATTTTAATTGATTCAAAGCTGGTAATATAGCAGGAAATTATGATGTGCAAGAACGGGTTGCACGCAGGAACCCTTCGAAGAATGGCAATGCCGCTAAAACGAGCATATGGAAAATCCTGTGCTATACATGTACGGCCTTTTTAGCCTTCTCCCGCTTTGTAATTGTTTCAAAACGTGCCCTATAGCAGGATATTCTGATGTGTGAGGACTCGTTGCACGCTGCCAATCCACGAAAATTGGTACTTCCATTACAACGAGCATACGGAGAATCCTCTTTTGTACATATTCGGCCTTTTCCGGCCAGATTCGCCCATTTTAATTGATTCAAAGCGGGTCATATAGCAGAAAATTATAATGTGCGAGAACGGGTTGACGTGCACAAGCACACCGTAAATGGTACTTCCAAAACAACGAGCTTACGGCGAATCCTGTTCTGTAAACATTCAGCCTTTTTAGCCACTTGCTGCATTTTAAGTGATTAAAAACGGACCGTATAGCAGGATATTATGATGTGTAAGAACTCGTCGCTGGCTGCCAATGCCCCAAAAATGGCACTTCCATTACAACGAGATTACGGATAATCTTGATCTGTACACTTTCGGCCTTTTCCGGCCAGTTTCCGCATTTTAATTGATTCAAAGCTGGTAATATAGCAGGAAATTATGATGTGCAAGAACGGGTTGCACGCAGGAACCCTTCGAAGAATGGCAATGCCGCTAAAACGAGCATATGGAAAATCCTGTGCTATACATGTACGGCCTTTTTAGCCTTCTCCCGCTTTGTAATTGTTTCAAAACGTGCCCTATAGCAGGATATTCTGATGTGTGAGGACTCGTTGCACGCTGCCAATCCACGAAAATTGGTACTTCCATTACAACGAGCATACGGAGAATCCTCTTTTGTACATATTCGGCCTTTTCCGGCCAGATTCGCCCATTTTAATTGATTCAAAGCGGGTCATATAGCAGAAAATTATAATGTGCGAGAACGGGTTGACGTGCACAAGCACACCGTAAATGGTACTTCCAAAACAACGAGCTTACGGCGAATCCTGTTCTGTAAACATTCAGCCTTTTTAGCCACTTGCTGCATTTTAAGTGATTAAAAACGGACCGTATAGCAGGATATTATGATGTGTAAGAACTCGTCGCTGGCTGCCAATGCCCCAAAAATGGCACTTCCATTACAACGAGATTACGGATAATCTTGATCTGTACACTTTCGGCCTTTTCCGGCCAGTTTCCGCATTTTAATTGATTCAAAGCTGGTAATATAGCAGGAAATTATGATGTGCAAGAACGGGTTGCACGCAGGAACCCTTCGAAGAATGGCAATGCCGCTAAAACGAGCATATGGAAAATCCTGTGCTATACATGTACGGCCTTTTTAGCCTTCTCCCGCTTTGTAATTGTTTCAAAACGTGCCCTATAGCAGGATATTCTGATGTGTGAGGACTCGTTGCACGCTGCCAATCCACGAAAATTGGTACTTCCATTACAACGAGCATACGGAGAATCCTCTTTTGTACATATTCGGCCTTTTCCGGCCAGATTCGCCCATTTTAATTGATTCAAAGCGGGTCATATAGCAGAAAATTATAATGTGCGAGAACGGGTTGACGTGCACAAGCACACCGTAAATGGTACTTCCAAAACAACGAGCTTACGGCGAATCCTGT